>NW_023637590.1:3064984-3285867 GCF_015220235.1 Choloepus didactylus
GGGGTCAGCGGCCACTCTGGGGTTCCTCATGAGCACCCGCGTGACCCCAGCCTGGCACTTGGCCCACTGGGAAGACTGGTGGAGTGTCCGTCCTGGACGCTGCCTTGCGTCCCAGCTTAGCGTGTCGTCACCACAGATACCTGTGGTCAGATGAGCATGAAGAGCAAATCAGAACACCCGAGGTCTGTGCTGCTCGGCCCCGGAGGAGGTGGTGCTGCTCCCCTGGTTTCCACAGGCGGGAATGAGTTCGGAAGGAGTGAGCACCCTCCCAGGCCTCTGGGCAGCAGGGGCGACCTGTGGTCTCAGGCCCGGGTCTCTCCATTCCTGCTCCCGTTCCGTTCTTTCGTTTTGTCTCCAGGGCCAGCTTGTAGTTCTCCTTTTCTTCATGTTAGGAACTATTAAGCAACATATTTCTTCCTAGTTTAAGTGCATCTGTCTCCAGAAGGGGTTTGTGGAGCAAGTGCCCCGGTGGTGGCTTGGCACAGGCGTCTCCAGGGGCGGCAGTGGTGTCCCCTCAGTTCACTGCGGGGTTCAGCGGGCCTTTAATGAATGAGCTGTGAGATGCGTGCCAGATGGTGTGTGCGGGGCCTGGCGGGAGAGCAGGCAGCGGGCTGGGAGGACGGCCGGGCATCCACGGCTCCCCTTCTCCTTTCCCCCTCCTGCCGCTCCTCAGCCGGCTGATTGTCATCACGCCACTCTCGCTAAAGGACGATCATGGATGCCTCTTTTCCCTAATTGATTAAAAATCTGTGGCTTTCCGCCTCCAGAAGCAGTTCCCAGCCCCTTTCCACAGGGCTCTGGGTGGGTGCTCTCCTCGGGCATGGTCGCTGTGCATGGCTGACACCCCCTCACCCCCACTGCCTTCTCTTCCCCTGGGAAGGGCGGGGAGGGTGGCAGCGTTGTCCAGGGAACCCCAGATGCACGTGAGAAACAAACCCCTCCCCAGCCCTGTGATCTGTTACTCAATTCTGGCTCATCCGTGTTGTAGCAGGTGTCTAACAGCATTCCTCTTTGCGGCTGCGTAACAGCCCACTGTGTGGATTTACCACATTTTGTTTATCCATTCATCTGTCGATCGACTCCTCGTGGAGCTGCCCCAGGGTGTGACCCAGGGTTGGGAATTGCTGCCCCAAGGCCTTGCACTTTCATGGGTCCCCTGGCCCCAGGGCCCTCCGGGAGCTCCCTCCCTGCTTCTCCCCATCTCGTCTGCCACGTGTGCCCACGTGTGTTCTCTATCACAGTCCTGCAGCCGAATGGCTGTTACCCACCCTGCTCTGGACTCTTCTGGTATCCTCTCGGCCGTGCTGCCCTTCTCCACCTTTCCTACTGGGGGGAGTGTTACCGTCTCTCCAGGCCCCCGAGGCCGCCTCCTCCCAGGAGCCCTCCGCAGTCCTCCCTCCCCGCTCCCAGGCAGAGCGCGGTGGGCCTCTGGCTCTCGGGCCCCCGCACTCGGCCCGCCCCTGCAGAAGTCTCCCTGTCCACGGCTTTTGTGATCGGTTTCCGTTGGACTGCTCGTGGCTTCCGTGAGCCTGTCCTCTCCTGCTTTTCTGTGTAAACTTCTCCTTGGCCAGTTTCTCCTCCCTTAGTTTTAAATGCCATCTACTTTGCTCAGTTTGATGCCTGTAATTGTGAAAATTTGGAGAAAATTAATGGTCTTGTAGAAAATAAATTGCCAGAACTCCACTCCCTGGAGAGAGAACGATATTCCTTCAAAAGCACGAGGCCCAGGTGTTTCCCGGGGGAGTTCTGCCTTTTCTTAACAGACCCAATGCCATTTAAACTCTTCCAGAGCACAAAAAAAGAAGGGACGTTGCCAGATTTTTTAATGAAAGTTAAAAAATACCAAAAAAACACACAAAAAAACTGATACCAAAACTGGACAGACAGTCCACTCACAGAAAGAAAGGTACTTTCTGTTGTAAATGACAGTGTGAAAACCCCCGTGGGACCTTGGCACAGTGCACACGATGTCGGGCCGTGCATGGGACAGAACTTCAGAGTAATACACCTGGGCCCTGGTGGGGTTTATTCCCGGAATGACAGGGCAGTTCCCTGTGAGGGAATCTTCATTACAGCTCCCGGTAACAGATGAGGAGGCAAATAGCAGGTGACAAAAGTCATCGTCCATTCCTGCAGTTGAAGAAACTTTTCTTTGAAGAGGTGAAAAGGTATTATCCTTGTCTGCCCGTACCCTTCCACCCCATCCGCCCCATGGTAGCTGTTTCTTGAACATTCTTGTTCATCCACACAGTGTTTCTTTCTTGCAAATCCTCATCCACAGTCCCTGATCTGTAACTCTGAAACCTCAAAAGCCCTGAAATGGAAAGTTTTAAAAAATAAACTTGGGACACATTCATTGAACCACAAAACCCACTCTGAACTGATAAAAGGCTAATTCTGTTTTTTATCTTTAGTACAAGCTTTTATTCATCTTGCTTTGTCAATATTAAGGTATTTGAATGTGAGGTACCAACTCAGACCCCATGGGGGTGTAGCATGATACATGGCTAGGTAGAAAGCTTTTCTAGTGGAAACCTTCTGAGTTCTGAAATGCCCCTGGCCTCCGTGGTTGGATCAGGGATTATGGACCTGAATCCACAGCCACGGAAACGCCCTTCCTCCCCTCCTTGCGTGAAAGGCAGCACACGGGTGTTCTGTATCTTGCAGTAAAACTCTGGAGGAGCCGGCTGGAATCAGCTAGGGCATCGGGAGGAACACACAGTGCATGTACTAGCACACTCCTGGAGAGTCGAAGGGCAAGCCAGCCAGCAGCTAAAAAAGTGAGCTCGGGTCCCACGGAGCCTCAGTGTAAAATCAGTCAAGGTGACAGACCACGTTAACGGAAGGAAGGAAAAAACCGTGTCATCATCTCAGTGGATGCATAAAAGACATTTGACAAAATCCAGCACCCTTTCTTTAAAAAACACTCCAAAACTAGGAGTACAAGGAAACTTTCTCACATGATAAAGTCCATTTATGAAACACACACAGCTAACATCTTCTCAATGGTGGAGGACTGAAAGCTTTCCCGCTAAGGTCAGGAGCAAGACAAGGGTGTCCGCTTTCCCCTCTGTTTCTCAACATTGTCCTGGAAGTTCTAGCCAGAGCAGTTAGACAAGAAAAAGAAATAAAGGCCTCCAAATTGGAAAGGAAGAAGTAAAACTATCTCTACCAATGCCTTTTTGACCAAAAGGGGGAAAAGAAAGGCAACAAAACAAGGTTTCAGTGGCTAAGAGAATTCAAATAGAGTTGAGAGTCTGTCCTGGGGGTTATTTCTATGCAAGCTTCACCTAGATATGCCAAATGACCACAGTATGAAGAGCCCAAGTCAACAGTAGTCCCACAAACCCTAGAGAATACCCGGGTCCCTATCTGAGACTTTTATAAAGTTTCACTCACTAAGTTTATTCTTCAGAAACTTAAATCCTCCAGAGAACTGTGCCAGCTAAGTCCCAAACCCCAGAGACAATAGTCTCTTCAAGAACATCAACTAGATGTGTCCCCTTTTCCCATAATGTCGACACCCCTTTTCAATATGAACAGGTTAGGGTGGTCACTGCCTGGACATCCCTGAAGATCGGGAAAGTGATTGAACTGGAGGAAGGGGTAGAACAGACAACACGGAATTTGACAAAGGATTATGAATGCTGAATCTCTATATAATTGTCTTTATCTTAGTTGCTAGGGTATTAGAATAGTTAGAAGGAAAGAACTGAAATGGTGGAACTAACTCATAACATTCTTTGAAATCTGCTCTATAGCTACTTGTTAAATTGTACTTTGAAATTTATTACTTTTTTGCATATATATTTCACAATAAGGAAGTAACTGAAACTGAGGAACTGTAACCCATAACATTCTTTGAAATTTGTTAACTACTTATTAAATAGCAGTTGGAAAGTTATCACTTCTATGTATATACGTTAAACTCTACAATAAAAAACAAAACAAAACAAAACTATCTCTACCTGCTGATGACCTGATCCAAAAATAGAAAATCCCAGCAAATCCACAGGGAAGCTATGAGAGCTAATAAAATGAATTCAGCAAAGTTGCAGGGAACAAGATAACACACAAAAATCGTTTGTATTTCTAAACACCACCTTGAACAGTTTGAAAAGGAGATCAAGAGAACAATTCCATTTACAGTAGCATCTAAAAATAAAATAGCTAGGAAAAAATTTAACCAGGGATGTAGAAGATACATACACTGAAAACGGAAAGAAATTAAAGTGGGCCCAAATAAATGGTAAGACATCCTGTGTTCATGGATGAGAAGACTCGCTGTTGTTAAAATGTCATTACTACCCGAAACAAAACAATCTACAGAGTCAGTGCAATCCTGTTCAAAATTCCAGCAGCCTTTTTTGCAGAAACGGAAAAGCCAACCTTTCAATTCATATAGCATTGCAAGGAACTCTGAGTAGCCAAAGCCTTCTTGAAAAAGAAGGACAAAGTTGGAGGACTCACACGCCCCAATTTCAAAACTTACTACAAAGCTAAATTATCAAAAAGGTGTGGTACTGGTTTAGACAGTGTGGTCCAGACACAGAGACCAATGGAATAGAATTGAGAGTTCAGAAAGAAACTCCCACATCATGGCCAATTGATTTTTGACAAGGCCACCAAGTCCGCTCAACAGGCAAAAATTAGTCCCTTCAACAAATGGTGCTGGGATGACTGGACATCCACATGCAAAAAGATGAAAGTGGAGCCCCACCTCACACCATATGCAAAAATTAGCTCAAAATAGATCATCAACTTAAATATAAGCACTAAAACTATAAAACTCTTGGAAGAGAACGTTGGGGGAAGTATTCAGAACCTTGTATTTGGCAATGGATTCTTAGCTAGGACACAAAAAGTCTGAGCTACAGGAGAAAAAAATAAATAAATTGGGACTTCATCAAAATTAAAAACTTTTGTGCATCCAAGGACGTTATCAAGAGAGTGACCTAAGGAATGGGATAAACTATTTGGAAATAAGATATCTGGTAAGGGTTAAATATCCAAAATACATAAAGAACCCCTATAACTTGACAACAAAAAGACAAGGACCCAATTTCAAAATGGGCAAAGGACTTGAATAGATATTTCTCCAAAGAAGATAAACAAACGGCCAATGAGCACATGAGAAGATGCTCACCACCATTAGTCATTAGGAAAATGCAAATCAAAACCACAGTGAGGTACCACTTCATACCCTCTAGGATGGCTACTATCAAAAAACCAAAAAAAAATAAGTATTGGTGATAGATGGGGAAATACTTACCATTGTGCTCTGTTGGTGGGAATGTAAAATGGTGCAGCCACTGTGGGAAACTGGCAGTTCCTCCTAAATTTAAATATAGAATTACCAGATGTCCCAGCAATTCCATTCCCAGACATATCCCAAAAGAACTGAAGCATTGGTGAACAGCTGCTTGCACACCAGCATTAGTTCATAGCAGCATTAGTTCCAGTTGCCAAAAACTGGAAACAGGTCTGTGTCCATCCACAGATGACGGGATAAACAAAATGTATGTGGTCTATACATACAACAGAATATTATTCAGCTGTACAAAGGAATGACGTTCTGAGACATGCTGTATCTGAACCTCGAAAACATCGTGCTGAGTGAAGTAAGCCAGATACAAAAGGACAAATAATGATTTCACTTACGTGAAGTATGTAGAGTAGGCCAATTCATGGAGGCAGATGAGAGGTTACCGTGGGCTGGGAAGGGGCAGAATGGGGCGGTATTGCTTAGTAGGTATGGGGTTTCAGTTGGGGTGATAAAGAAGTTTGGTAATGGATATTTATGGTGGCACAACATTGTCATTGTACTTGATGTCACTGAGTTGTACACTTAAAAATGGTTAAATGGCAAGTTTTATGTTATGTATGTTACCATAATTAAAAAAAAAAAAAGTGCTAGAGAGCATGGGAAAGTGCCCTGAGGGGCTGCCGTGAGGGGGCAGAATCCGTCATCTACAGAGATAGGACAGCCGTCAGCTAGGAGACTTAATGGAAGAAAGACCCAATGTGCAGCAGCAACAGAAACGTAAAACGTCTGGAATTGACTTAACATACGTGTGCCAGGTCAACGGGAAGACGTCTTGCAAGACGTTCAAGAGAGCCTTGGTGTGGCTGGATGTGGGGAGCAGGGGCTCTGTGCTTGGGTGGTGTCCGGTTTGCTAATGCTGCCGTTATGCAAAATGCCAGAAATGGATTGGCTTATATAAAGGGATTTTATTTGGTTACAAATTTACTGTCTGAAGGCCATGAAAATGTCAAAATTAAGGCATCAACATGAGTATACCTTCACAAAAGGAAGGCCAATGGCGTCCGGGAAACCTCTGTTAGCTGGGAAGGCACGTGGCTGGCATCTGTTGATCCCAGGTTGTGTTCTAGTTCCTCTCTCAGCCCCTGTGCTTTCTTGAAAATCTTGCTCTTGGGGTGTTTTGTTCTCTTAGCTTGTCTGGAGCAAACTCTGGGCTAACATCTCCAAAGTGTCAGCAAAACTCTGCTTTCAGTGGCTGTCTCCAAAATGTCCCTCTCAGCTGCTCTGAGCTCCTTCTGTCTGTGAGCTCTTTTATAGGACTCCAGTGATAAATCAAGACCCACCCTGAATGGGCGGGGTCCACACCTCCATGGAAAGAATTTACGCAAATGTTTCACCCACAGTTGATTGAGTCCCATCTCCATGGAAACATTCAATCAGAAGATTCCAGCCTAATCAACACTAAGACATCTGCCCCCACAAGATCGCATTAAAGAACATGGCGTTTTGGGGGACATAGTACATCCAAACCAGCACAGGTGGGGAAATCCAACATTACGCAGGTGTCAGTCCCCTAAATCAGTCCCTGTGTACGTGTCCCCAATAAGTTTACCAAGAGTGTTTCTTGGAGGAAATTAGACCAGCAGATTCCAGTGGGGGGTCAGAGGTGGGAGAGCGACTTCCACCACAGACTGTCAGATGTTTCAGATTTTGTACCATGTGTATGAATTACCTGGTGAAAACATAAATGAAATGTATAAAGAAGTCCCCTGCCGTTGACATGCTGGTGACTATCAGATTTAACGCTTCCGCCCCTGGTCTCCCCTGACCACCGGACTCTCACTCCAGACGCTCCCTGAACGTCTCCCCTTGGGGATTGGATTGGCATCGCTCACTGGCCCGGCCAGGACGGGGCTCCCCCTGCCCTCTCTGAGCCTGCTGCTCCCCAACTTCCCCTGTCCCCCAGGGGCTCCCACCGCCTGGTGGCCCTGCGCATTCCTGGGCTCTCCGTCTTTCCCTCTTCCCTAGAGCCCCAGCATCCCGGGCCCAGGGTTCCAGGGGCTCCAGGGCACCCTTAGGAGCTTCCTGCCTCGGTACGTTTCTCAGCCAACAAGCCTCGGGGGCCTGAGCAGTCACCTCGTCCACAGCCTCGTTATCCTGAGGTTTCCGTCCAGACGCTGTCCTGCCCCCGAGGCCCTGGCTGCTGCCTCCTAGCCCTGCTTACCCTCCTGCTTGCTTCCTCCCTGCCGCTGAGATCTTCCTTGCCTCGGGACTTGGGGACTGGCCGCCTCCCCTGGGTGCCCTCCCTCTGGCTGGCCTTGTGCCCCTCTCGGTGTCACCCTGAGGCTTGGTCCCTGGCCCCCAGTAGCTCTCTACTCCCCGCCTCCCAGCCAGTTCCTCCTACAGCAGACTGCCCCCTTCCAGGGCTTTCTTAGCATTTTCACAATCTGCTCTATCTTGTTTTTTCTCTCCTTTCTTTACTGTTTGTCTTCTTCTCCTTGCACTGAACTCCTTACAAGCAGGAATCTTATCTGTTCAGTTCACTGTCACTCTTGCAGCACTTGGAGTGGCCCCTGGCATTGGGCAGGAGCTCAGTGAATGTGTGTTGAATGGAATGAGTTTTATTATTTCTGGAGCTCCTGCGTGGTCCAGGTCAGGGACCGATGGCTGCCACAGAAAGCAAGCTGGCCTGGTTCCCACCCGCGGGAGGCTCTCGTGTGACTCCCTGGGGCACACCTAGAGAAGAGACGGGGCGACGTCCGGCAGGGCCACCCACACTCCACCGGGAATCATGGGTTCCTTGTGTGGGATGAGTCACGGCGTGCAAGCTGCTTCCCCAGCACGTGGAGCAAGCCGTTGTTCCGTCCTGCACCTTTAGGCCCAGCCAGCTCCCTCCTGCCCGAGCTCTGCAGCCAGGGCCTTCTCGCGAGGCCTGGGCTCTTCCCGATCAGATGAACTCCACTGTCCTGTTGCTTCTCTTTGCAGAGGAATGTTTGCTGGGGGACTGAAGGAGATGGAGCAGGAAGAAGTCCTGATTCACGGCGTGTCCTACAACGCCATGAGCCAGATCCTGCATTTCATATACACCTCCGAGCTGGAGCTCAGCCTGAGCAACGTGCAGGAGACGCTGGTGGCCGCCTGCCAGCTCCAGGTGAGGCGAGGTCTCCCCACGATGCCCGCCGGGCAGTGCGTTGGCCTGCAGGGGGGCCGGGGGGCACGGGTGCCGGCAGCCAAGGGACCGTGGCTAAAGCAGAGCTGCTCCCGCTGCCTCTGGGCTTGGGCTCCTCTTTTGCGTTCTCTTGTCACATCTTTGCTGGTTTCTTTTCCTCTGGGTCTGGGCCCCCCTGCCACTGAGAAGATGCTGCCCGTAAACCGAGGGCTGGGTCTGAGGGCCGGCGAGTAGCATCCCGGCGCCCTGCTCTCTGGCAATACTGCGTTTCCTGGCATTGCCACACCTTAAATGTTTGTTTTCCTACAGAACTCAGAGTGTTTCCTGAGGGTTCGACAGTTCAAGTTATATTTTAGAAGCTTCTGTTGAGTGTTAGCCCTTCACACAGGGCTGGGCCTGCAGATGCCTTTGCTCATAAGAGCTGTCAGACGGCTTGAGACAGCTCTTCCTACATTTCTTGGAAGTGAAATGAAATGCTACATCGAGTTCATTAGTCTCACCCTCTTCCAGGTCAGAGTGCAATTGGGTCAATTGAAAAAACTCAAGTCACAGAAAAACCAGCCTGCCAGGGGTCCCTCGGAGGCCACAGCAGCCTCCCAGGCCCCACGACCCACAGGTTGGCAGGAGGGAGGTCCTCGATACGTGCCTGCTGGATCGACTTGGCCCCTGCTCGCCTTGCCACGTTCGTGTGTTGAGGAGGGAGCCCTTACGAGGAAAGAACTTCCCTTCATTCCTTTGTTCAGAGCCCTCGTCTGTCCCCATGGCCCCTGCCCTTACAACACTTGACCTCTGGGTTCAGCGGCCTCCGGCACATCCTGACCAAGAGGGCGCACGTCAGTCAGGCTGTCCGTCTGCACCTCACCTCACCCCTGCTGCCCTGCTCGAGCGCCCCTCCCCGCGCCCCTGCTCTGGTTGTGGTGCAGCGGAAACCTCCATGTCTCCTGCACCCCCATCTTCATTCCCTCCACCCCGGTGGTGACAGGGTATCCTCGTGAAGGTTAAGTGCAGCGCTCTCTCCTCCATGTCCATCTCCTTTCTGCAGGCCTCCATTCCACCTCCCAGCCGCTCTCTTTGCCTCCTACTTCTCTTCCCCGGCACTAATCATGCCTGCTGACCCCAGATTATCCTCCCAGAGACGGTTTTCCCTCTCTCGCACCCCACTACTTGCCGCCGAGCCTTCGGCCAGTGCTCCCTGGGGCCCAGTGCCTCGCCTGAGTAGCTCCGCTTTGTTTTGATTTATTTCTGACTACTGGGCTGACTGTATCCCGGCTTGCCAGGTTGTATTTGTTCCTGTGCGCGGTGACTGCCTGTGGCTTGCCCCTGTGTGTCCCCTGTCCAGGGCCTGTGGTCCGTCCACACTCTTGACAGTGTCCCCAGAGCCCTGGGTCTGAACCCCAACAAGACCGTCCCAGTCAGGTGACCCTGGGAGGTGAGCACCCTCCTTTGAGCCTCGTGGGGGGCTCCTGCCCACGCGTGCCCAGGCTGCTTTCTCCTCGGCTCTGGAAAAGGCATAGAGGAGGGGGCCGTCCTGGGCTCGTGCTGGGGCTCCTTTTTCAGGGGGCTCCTTCCCAGGCCTCCTCGGGTGCTGCTGACTCTTACAGTCTACCCAGAAGCTGCTCTGCAGCACCCTGGTCCAGGCAAATCAGAAGTAGCATCTTAGGACAAAGAGGCTGCGGGAGAACGGAGATAATAAAGGAAAAACCGTTAGGACCTGGCGAAGTGCTGTGGGGACATTTGGTTTAGGGCAGATGGTGGCCTGATAACTGGCAGATTTCCATTCAGCCCTTAGCAGATCACCTGGTAAGAAGTAAATATCTTTTAAGTTAGGAACAAGGATATTTTTAATGTTTATTAATAAGCTTCAGACACCCAAACATTACTCTGTATAATAACTAATTTTGATTAATGAGCTTCTCCCATTTTAAGAGAAAGTCTAAAATCCTGTTTTCCTAAAGAACTTGTGCAGATCTGGCTTGTGTTCCTGGGCCGTTTCCGTGGAAGCCTTTACCTCCTCTCGTTTCGTTCCGCCGTGTTTGGGTTATGTGCTCCTGGGGTGCTCTTTAACCGTCCCCGGGGCCCTGGGGCCTAGTTCACCCCGTTTTCCCTTTCTCCCCTCTTTCCGAGTGACGCTCTGCCCTCGGGGCCTCTGGGCCTCCCACAGCCCAGCGTGTCTCCACCCAGGAGCCTCGGGAGGCCCTGCTCCGCGTCGGGTGCCGGGGGCAGCTGTCTGTGAGCACTGCGGGGGCTTCTGCACACGTGGGCGTCCCAGGCCCCTCCGCAGGAAGGGAGGGCCCCCTCACCGGGCCTGCAGCTCTGGCTGAGCCTAGAGCTGCAGGATTTCTGGCAGAAGAAAAGAGCTGGGCATGGTTTTGGCTCCAGCACTTTTTGGAGAGGCAGACTGTTCTAGAGAGCCGGGGGTGAGGGTGGGGGTCGCAGGTCCCTGCTGATATCCGACAGGTGCCCATTTCCGCTGCTTCCGCATCCCTGGAGTTCCAGGACTTTTAATCTAAAAGGTGATGACACATGTTAAAGGTCTCCTACGTGCCCAGTATTTCCTGTGCTGGCACTTTTGAGTTGTTCCTCTCTGCTTTAACTGCCCTGTTCAGATGAGGAAACCGAGGCTCAGGCTAAGTCGTTTCTGAGGCAGGATTTAAGCCCAGGCCATCTGACCTGAACCCGTTGTCTCAGGTAGGTCAGAGGGGAAAGTTTGGCACCAAGCGGGGGACAGGAAAGATCCAGAAAGGGCTGTACAGCTGAGGGGGGCTTGGGCTTTGCTGTCCTCCTGGGGGCTGGCCCCGGTAGCAGCTGGGCGAGCTCTGTGCCCGTCCCCAGATGCAGATCCTCAGCCTGGATCTGAGTGAGTGTCATTCTTTCTTGCAGATCCCAGAAATCATCCATTTCTGCTGTGATTTCCTCATGTCCTGGGTGGATGAGGAGAACATCCTCGACGTCTACCGACTAGCGGAGCTGTTTGACCTGAGCCGTCTGACGGAGCAGCTGGACACCTACATCCTCAAAAACTTTGTGGCCTTCTCGCGGACTGACAAGTACCGCCAGCTTCCCCTGGAGAAGGTCTACTCCCTCCTCAGCAGCAACCGCCTGGAGGTCTCCTGCGAGACGGAGGTGTACGAGGGCGCTCTGCTCTACCACTACACCCCGGAGCAGGTGCAGGCCGACCAGGTCTCGCTGCACGAGTCCCCCAAGCTTCTCGAGACGGTGCGCTTCCCCCTGATGGAAGCCGAGGCCCTGCAGCGGCTGCACGACAAGCTGGGCCCCAGCCCGCTGAGGGACACGGTGGCCGGCGCCCTCAGGTACCACCGGAACGAGAGCCTGCAGCCCAGCCTGCAGGGCCCCCAGACGGAGCTGCGCTCGGACTTCCGGTGCGTCGTGGGCTTCGGGGGCATCCACTCCACGCCGTCCACCGTGCTCAGCGACCAGGCCAAGTACCTGAACCCCGTGCTGGGCGAGTGGAAGCACTTCACCGCCTCCCTGGCGCCTCGGATGTCCAACCAGGGCATCGCGGTCCTCAACAACTTTGTGTACTTGATTGGCGGGGACAACAATGTGCAAGGATTCCGCGCAGAGTCCCGATGCTGGAGGTGAGCAGAGGCCCTGACTGCGTTCACTTGCCGCCAATACGGGGCTGCAGGAGTCATGGATCGAAAGGCTGGGGGTGTCCGGGGTTCAGGTGGGAAACACGTCCCACAGGGGCGAGGCAGCCCGGGCAGCAAGGTGTGGTTCCCCATCAGCCTTTTGTGTTGTTACAGCTTGTCAGGGGTGCCCCTGTTTTACAGAATAAAGTCTAGGTTAATTCACAGGCTGAGGATAGCAGTGAGAGGAGTAGAAGAGAGCTTGTGGTGCCTTCTCTTCTCCTTCTCAGAAACCCACTCCCCCGTGACCACACCCTGCCCAGTCTTGGGGAGCGGGGCCGGATGGTAAGTAAGCAGGAAGCATTCAGAGTGGCTGAGCACAAGGAGAAGGGGGTCCTTGGCAAGAGGGGCAGCCAGGCCTCGGAAGGAGTGGGCCTTGGCGCTGGAGAGCGCTGCACCTTCTGTCTGGCTCTCTCTCCAGCTTTGCATGTCTTGTCTCGGCTCCTCCAAGATCTCTCGTACCCACCGGCCTTGCTGGAAGGTGGCATCCTGCCGCTGCCTCTGAGCGGGCAGTCGTCAGCCTGGGGGGCAGTCGAGGCTGACTTGCATCGCTGGGCCTCATGCCAGATCCCCCCCTGGGCCTGGGTCAGGCGTGTGTCGGGCACGAGGTTCGAGAGGGGGTGTCGTGGACTGCTGGGGTCCATGGGCACCTCTAGCTCTTAGCCTGAGGCTGTGGTCCCCACAACCCTTCTCTTTGGGCAGAACAAGGAAGGGAGGTCAGAGCCCCACAGCCTCAGCTGCCATTAGATGCCCAGGGGCTCCTCCGCTCTGTTCTGGGTTGACTTCTTGGGATTTTATCCATTTGGGAAGCTGAAAGGTGGCGCTTCAGAGACAGAGAGAGAAAGAGAGATCGATCCCACCATCTGCTTTTCTTCGGCTTTGAGCTGGGTGCTGACTGAACCCATATTCACGATTCTGTCTTCTGGGGTGAGGGGTGGGTGGGTCAGGGCGGAGACCACAGCCGAGGTGGGGACGGCCACTCCCTGCCACCTCTGCTCTCCGGGCCCAGGGTGTGGCTGCCTTCCTGGCTGCCTTCGTTTAATGGGGACATCTTGGCAGCTCACCGCGAGGAGGGCAGAGTCCAGGGGCAGGAGGCTGAGGGCCGCCCAGCAGGTGTGGCGGCACCAGCTCCAGCCTTCCCTCCGGCCACATCCCGACACTGCTCTTTTAGGGTGCTCAGCTTCCCCGTGGCAGGGCCCAGGCAGCCGTCCCCACGGAGAGTGATCCACGAGCCTGCACCCAGCTCTCACCGGGTGTCCCAGCCTCCTCTGGGGGCTTCTGCACAGGGCCCTCCCCGTGGGTGACAGCTGGGACCTCCGCCTGCTCTCAGGTCCCCTGGAGATGGGGGCCTAAACCTCCCTCTTGTGAACGTCCCCAGCTGTGCAGGGAACTGAGCTGCGGAGCACGTGCCTATCAGCCTGTGTAATCGGGAACCACAGCTTTAGACGCCATCCGACAGTGGGGAGGCCTGCCGGGGTGAGGGGGTGCTGGGCAGAGGGGTGAGTCCGCAGGGTCTACCATGACAGGTGGGTGGGGCCCGGCCTCCCTGCTGCTGACCCCGGGCTCCGTCGTCACTGCAGAAGGAAAGGCTCCTGGACCGCCCGTGGGCTCTCAGAACTGCCAGATGACACTCCTAATTTGAATGTTTTAACAGTCTGGGTCTCTCTCTGCTTTTCCCTTCTGTAGTTTGCCAGCCTTCACCTACAGATCCTCAGAATGTAAGAAAACAAGACTGTGTTAAATTAGGATTTCCATTTTGAGGAATTTGCCAAATTATGTCTTAAAACACTGGTATGGGGACTGCGTATGAAAAGTTATTCAGTCTTGGAGCAAATTGCATTAGGCTCCAAGATGCCACTGCCTCGCCGTGATTTCCTTGTTTGATTCCCTCCATGTCACCCACATTATACTTAGAAACTTCTCCGTAGCTACAGCCCCGCGGTTCTCGTTTTACTGAAATCTGTCAGCAGCTCACCTAGGAGTAACCATGTGTCCTGACCCCAGTGGAAATATCTTGTTTTTGTCCTGAAAATAGGCATTTCCATGACTATTATTTTTAAATGGACATGTCATGGAAACAGAAGAAAATCCGTCTACTAAATTTAACAAGGACCCCAGAAAATTTCTATACCAGCTCTAGATTTCAGCACTGAGTTTGCAATAGGATGATCCAAAATCTGGATTAAAGTAACTAAAACTGTTTATATTTGTATATATATGACAATAAAGCTTATTTTTACTAGCAGAGTACATCTTACTTGAGGATTCATCCTGATGGTGGAAAAATAATCCAATAAAGAGAAAGATGTGGGATATGCAGGACACAGTGGGGAGATAAGAAATCAGTGAAACTTTGGTCAACTCTAAATTACTGACATATAGCGTAAATAGATATGTGGGTAAATGTGAGTGTGTTTGTGTGCACGTTCATATTCTTCACCTGAAAGCAAAAACCCAGATGGACTCAGCCTGGGAAGGTGGCGGCTGGAGACCAGAATAAAGCAAGCACAAGCACCCACGGGTCTCGCCTCCCTCGGGCAGAAGGTGCCGATGGTGCCTTGCACCAGACTTACACTGGGGAGGAGAGAGCTGTGCACAAACGAGCATGAGTGTGGGGACGGCAGTGGCAGGAGCCGCCCGGCCAGCCGACCGAGCCTGGGCTGCCCAGTCCCCCGCCAGGGCCTCCTTGGCTGTGCCCTTGCCCCTCGGACCTCAAACACCATCTTCCAGGAGGCCTTTCCTGGTCGCCTCGAGAGGGCTCTGCCCGCTGCGGCCCCACTGCCCTGCCGGCCTCGCTCTCTCCTTACCCGTCTTTTCACTTCCTGCTTTGTGTCATTATATTGTGCAGTCGCTTGTGACTCTGTGCTTTTTAGCCTGTTGCCATCTGACAGTGGAAGGCGGAGACCTCTCTCTCGGGGTTGCCTCTGGGGTCCCGTGTTGGGTGTCGGAATAGGTGTCGAGTGAATGAATGGTTTCCGGCTGGTAATCCACTCGCTGGTTTATGGATCTGTCGGCAGCCGAGCGTGATCGACCCTGAGCCGGACGCCGTGCCGAGGTCTAGGAAGACAGCGATGAAGCCATCCTCTGTGAGCTCCCACAGGTGAACAAGGACCCTTTGCACGTGGGTCGTCTCCTCGTGGTCCCTCGGTGGCTCTGTCAGCAGGCAGTGTTGGCCCATTGGCCAGACAAACCGAGCGGTGCCCGTCGGAAGGTGTGCCAGTTTGGATATATTATGGCCCCCAAAATGCCATTATCTTTGATGCAGTCTTGTGGAGGCAGATGGATTAGTGTTAATTAAGTTGGAACCATTAGATTGGATGTTTCCATGGAGATATGACCCACCCAAATGTGGGTGATGACTTTGACTGGATCATTTCCATGGAGGTGTTACCCCACTCATTCAGGGTGGGTATCAATTGGATCACTGGAGCCATATAAACAAGCCGACAAACAGAAGGAACTCAGTGCATCTGTGAGTGGCATTTTGGAGGAGCTGCAGCTTACAGAGACATTTTGGAGAACGCAACCCAGGAGCAAGCAGACACCTAGAGAGGAACGTCCTGGGAGAAAGCCATTTTGAAACCAGAACTTGGAGCAGACACCAGCTGCGTGCCTTCCCAGCTAACAGGTTTTCTGGACGCCATTGGCCATCCTCCAGTGAAGGTACCTGATTGTTGATGTGTTACCTTGGACACCTTATGGCCTTAAGACTGTGACTGTGTAACCAAATAAACCCTCTTTATAAAAGCCGATTCATTTCTGGTGTTTTGCATCCTGGCAGCATTAGCAAACTGGAACAGAAGGGCTGGGATCTGGCCTCTGCTTTGGGAACGAGGATGAAACTGAGCTCTTCACTAACAGCAGTGGTCTCAAACCAGAGAAAACTGTTCACCCTCCTGAGCCAGTTGAAACTGTTACACTCGTTCTCTCCGTGGTTGCTCCTACTCTGGAAAAATAAAAAACACTTAACTGTGAGAGACCGACACCCTTATCCATGGGCCGTGGAGCAGGGGGGCTTCAGAAGCAGGAGTGTGTCGCGTGCTGGTGCCTGGGTGCTTGCCCAGGGGTAATGGCCAACGTAGGTCAGGGAGTGGGTGGGCTTCAGGCTCGTGTGGTCCTGGCCCCACCCAGCTCTGTGGTCTCTGTCTGTCCAGGCCTCAAACCTGCCTGGGGGGCAGAGAGAGTGGGAAGAGGGGGTGAGGGGCCCCCAGGACTTGTGGCAGGAGGAAGGACAGGACTGGGCTGGGGGCAGGAGTGCACTTGGGCTGTGAAGGGTTTTGGGTGCCAGCCTCAGGCATCTGGGTTTCTAAGGCTGTGACGGGATGGCCCAGGTGAGCAAGACGGGGGGCTTGGGGCTGGGGAGGAGGCTCTGGCTGCGGGGGAGATGGGGAGGCCTGGCCTGGGCACAGCAGGGGTACAGAGAGATCTGGTGACCTGCGGATTGGGGAGCGATGTCGGGAGGTCTCTGCTTTGGGGACTGGGGGTGGTGGCGTGACTTGTAGAAAGAGGAGGCGGCTCGAGGGGGGATGTCAGGGCTCTGTTGAGGGCCGGTGAGCACCAGGTGGAGGTGGCCGAGAAGCGTCTGGAGCGTGGGTCAGAAGTACAGGACAAAGCAGTGGTGATGGTTAGTGTCCTGGGGCCGATGAGGTCACCCAGGGTCGGGAGGGAGAAGAGGGGGCTGCTGGGGAACCGTGGGGTGGGCAGTGAGGGAGCGGGTGGCTCAGCGGGAGGACAAGGCAGGGCTGTGGAGAGGGGCGTGGGGGTCACACAGATGTCCGCAGAGTGAGCTGAGCTGACCGCTCGCCTGGCACCTGTACTTAGACCGTGCCCAGCAGAGGCCAGCCCCTGCCTGCTCCCTCCCTCCCTCCTCCACATGCCCGGGGCCGTGCTGCCAACATGGAGGCCAGTTCTCCCGGGCAGCCCCTCAGCCCTCAGCCCAGGCCAGGCACTTGCAGCCTCCCGGGCCTGCCGCAGCAGGGAGTCCCCGAAATCCCCCAGGACCCTGCCCCTGGGTTGCCCACAGGAGAGGGAGAGCTGCTGGAAGTCCTGAGAGCCGGTGGTGTTTGAGCCAGGCCTTGTGGGGGACCGGGGGGCTGGGAGTGTGAGGAGGAGCAGCGGGGCTGGCAGGTGGCCGCGCGCACAGAGGATGGTCAGCAGTTTGCCTCCCACGGGAGGTGACGAGGGGTGACTGTGCTGGCAGCCCGGTGCCTGTCCTGCGGGGACTGACCGGTGCTGCAGGGCCCGTCCTGATCAGACCCCGGGTGACGGAAGGTTGGGGGCAGCTCGAGGCCGGGTGGCCAGCGAGGGGGAGGCTGTCACGCTGGGCCAGTCAAGAGGGGCCGTAGTAGGGGGCCTTCCTGAAAGGGAACAGGGCCGTGGGGACCACGAGGCGGGACGATTTGGACTGAGGTGGCTGCAGGCAGCCCGGGGTGGACGGGAGGGTGGGCTGGAAAGCATCAGAAGGGACAGGCGTCACGGGCGGAGCCCAGGAGCCAGGCTCCCAGCCGTGCCCTCTGGGGCCGGGCATCCAGTCGGGACTCTGGGGGCAGCGGGGCTGGGATTTGGTCCGGGCTGGGGCACAGGGGAAGGGGCCGGGGCAGGGGGCCCTTGCCTGGCCGGTGACGTGCGGTTCCCCGGTCTCTGCGCCAGGTACGACCCACGGCACAACCGCTGGTTCCAGATCCGGTCCCTGCAGCAGGAGCACGCAGACCTGTGTGTGTGCGTCGTGGGCGAGCGCATCTACGCCGTCGCGGGCCGCGACTACCACAGCGACCTCAGCACTGTGGAGCGCTACGACCCCGCCACCAACTCCTGGGCCTACGTGGCCCCGCTCAAGCGGGAGGTAAGGGGCTCCCCGGAAGAGGCCCTCCCGTGCCACCTTCTCTCCTGGGTGCGGGGAGGCTGAGGGGGCCCCGGTGCCAGGGCCAAGCCAGCGAGCCGCGTCTCCCCGTGGACACCCTGTACTGGCAGCGTGTCGATGGGGGCCCTGCTGCTCGGAAAGCTCCTTCTGCCTCGTCATGCTCAACCCCGTGGCTTAGACGTGGCCGGGACCCCTCCCGTTGTCTGCCCCTTAGCACGGAGGAGACAAGCCGGGCTGTTCCCGAAGATGTTAGACAGGGGACACGGCCCCTGAGCACTGTGGCCTCAGACGTCTCCAGAGGCCCCCGGAGAGCTGGGGCCATGGCCCTAGGAGCCTTCTAGAAGCCAGAGTTGCTTTCGAAGTTTGTGTGCATTAAAAAAAAAAGTACCTTTTGCACAGTTATTTGATTTATTCCAACTTGAAGACGTTTAAATCATACTTATCGTGCGAAAGCAATGCCCTGGGGAGGTGCCTCTCTCTCAGCCTACAGTTTGGGGTACAAGAAGCAGGGGAGAAGAGGCTGAGCTGGCCCCACCCGTCCCGGGCCCCAGCCTCTCCGCCCAGCGTCCCGGCCCTGCTGGGAGTGGCACGGCCGTCGGAGGAGCACCTGCTGCGGCCCCGGTTCTCCTCTGGGCCTCCCCGAGACCCCTGGTGCTTGCAGGGCGCGGGTGCAGGCTCTGAGCCAGGCTCTGCCCACCCCAGCTCCGGGACCTTGCCAAGATTCTTGGCCTTTCTGAACCCCTTTCCACTTGGTCTCTCACTGTCTTCCGAGCCCCCCAGGGACCTAGACTTAGACCCTAGGGGGCTGGGGTCTTGCGGATGGGTCCAGCTCCTTGCTCCCCGAGGGTGGCCTCACTCGCACAGCACACCCACCCTCCTGGCATCTCTGCCCCCAAGGCCAAGGGTTCCCGTCCTTCCCGACAGCAGGAGAGGCTGGCCTTGTGCCTGGGCCCCCGGCTTCCGCGAGGGACCCGTAATGGTGCATTCTGCATAGAAAAGATCGGGGGTCCTTGAGACACGGGGACAAGGACGGGCTCCTGGGTTCTATCCCGGGAGTCGTGGGGGAGGGTGTGAAGGCGGGTGCCTCCCGGGGTGGGGGTGGGAGCCGGAGAAGGGGCTTCAGTGGCTGTCCCGTCGCCCGGGGGAGCCGCAGTTCCCCAGCTTGGCCACGGAGGGGCAGCCTCGCCCTTCAGCCGCCGCAGCCGGCAGCCAGCCCTCCTTCCTCCATGCGGCAGCTCCGCACTGCTGCACCGCTGACCATCCTGAAACACGGACAAATCAGTCAGTAATCCGCGGTTGTGGTAAGCGTGATTCAGGAAGTGAAGAGGGGCTGGAACAAAAGAATTCCGTGGGAGGGGCTTGGGCAGGACTCATCTAGATACGTGAGTTGTCTGAGGAGACGTCAGGTAGACTGAGGCACAAAGGAAGACAGCAAGGCAGCTGTTCCGGTTTGCTAATGCTGCCAGAATGCAAAACACCAGAGATGGATGGGCTTTTATAAAGGGGGTTTATTTGGTTACACAGTTGCAGTCTTAAGGCCATAAAGTGTCCAAGGTAAGGCATCAACAATCGGGTCCCTTCACTGGAGGATGGCCAGTGGCGTCCGGAAAACCTCTGTTAGCTGGGAAGGCACAGGGCTGGCGTCTGCTTGCTCCCAGGTTGCACTTCACAATGGCCTTCTCCAGAATATCAGCGTCAGCTTCCAAGAGCATCTTCAAAATGTCTGTAAGTTGCAGCTTCTCTGGTCCTTCTGTTTGTGAGCCTTTATAAGACTCCAGTGAACTAATCAAGACCCAGCTAAACGGGCAGGGCCACACCTTCATGGAAACATTCAGTCAGACGTCACACCCCAGCCGAAGGTGTCACTCACAGTTGGGTGGGTCACATCTCCACGGAAACAACCTAATCCCAGTATCCCATGGGACTGGATTAAAAGATCCTGACTGTTTCTTGGGGGACATAATATATCCAAACTGGCACAGCAGCCATCTGGAGAGAGGAAGGAAGGAACCTGCAGGCTGGAAAAGGAGCTTTGCCGTTCACCATGAGAGAAAGGAGAAGCCAAGGGAGCACAGGCAGAGGAGAAAGTTCCGGGGAGGGAGAGCGGAAGCCAGGTGGTGGCTGGGTGGCTTAGGTAGAAGGCGCTGGGCTCTCTGAAGACGGGGGGACCGGGTGGACTCAGGATACTTCTTGGAGGTGGACTGACGGCAGGTGCTGACGGATCCGATGCTGGGGAATGAAAGACGGATGGCTCACGGAAGGCTCCCGTGTGAGCTCCTGGGTGGAAGGTGAGGCCACTCGCCGAGGACAGACGGGCGTGGGCAGAAGGAAAGGCTCCACCTGGAACTTGGTGAATGTCAGTTTGTCAGGAGAAGCTTGAAGCCTAGGGCAGTGGCCAGGCTGGAGACGGAGGTGTCGGGAACTGTCAGCGTGTGCTGCTGTCCCATCCGGGAGGTGGATGTGATCAGCTCGGAGGAGCAGGGACGGCGGGAGGTTGATGGAGAACATCCAGGGAGGTGGCTGGGAAGCCTGCCAGAATCCAGAAGCAGAGGCGCTCCACAGGTCCTGGAGAAGGTGGGTGTGTGGCCACCACGGAAAGTCCTTAGCGGATCTGCAGGGACGTGGAGGGACAGGGCTGCATGGCCAGCTCTGAGCCCAGGCTCCAGCGGAGTAAACGATCAAGGGAAGAGCCTGTCGTGTGGCCTCCTCCACGTGTCTCATTCTCATGCCTGTGTTCTCAGGGACCCCCATATTGCAGGCTCCCACCAGCGTGGTGTCTTCAATCACCGGTCACTGACAGGTGACCTCCCTGACCCCAGCGTCACAGGCTTTGCCTCTGCTAGGCCCCAAGCCAAGCACTGCCCCATGTGCTTCCAGAAGACAGCCAGACCTCTCCCGGGAGCTGCTTCTCTTCTCACGCAAAATCCCAGACAACCTCTGCTTCCGGGAAGATGGAGTAGATGTGCTTTTCCCTGTTCCTTCTGCTGGGCACAACTGAAAACTCCAGTCGTTGTATGCAAAACAAACATCCGATGCCGAAAGGTTGGCAAAAGAAGGCCGACTGGGGAGGGACCTCTGGACACAAGGAACAAAGCGGTAGTGTGTTCTGTGGGTTTCTTTTTTGCTCTGTGTATCTCAAGCTTGGAGCAAGAGCCAGCAAGCTAGAAACGCCCGTGGGTGCAGACAAAAAAAAAGCCCCACGAAAGCCTCTCTCTCCGGCCAGAGCACCAAGAGAGGGGCAGCGTGGCGAGACAGAGGACTTTTAGGTGATCGCTGCTCTCCTCCCGCTGGGCACCACCCACGCCAGCGAAGGCCGCATGGGGAGCCCCAACTTCCACCCTCCTGGGCTCCCTCTCCCCGCTTCCCGGACAGTTTCAGAGAAGGCTGGGTGGGGAGGCGGGACTCTGTCTCTGCCAGATAGTGGGGACCACACATGGGGGGCCTGGGCTCCCGCCTCCGCATGGCAGTCCCCAAGCGCCTCTCGCCCTCCTCGCTGGGGTGGGGTCAGAGGAGGCTGCTGGGTCGTTACCAGCATTGCCTGGTGGAAATGAGACCACCCCCCACGTGGATCTAGCAGAGGGCACGTGGGAGCAGGAACACGGGGCCCCACTTCCCGCCAGTCCTGGAAGGATCCGTGGAAGCCTGGTGGGGAGAGAGACCCCAGCCCCACCCCGGAGCAGTGACGAGTCCCTGCCTCAGATGTCAGGAAGGCTGCCAGGGGCGAACCGTGTTCCCCAAAATACGTTCAGTTTCTAATCCCTGCTCCTGTGACGGTGACCTCGTTTGGAAATAGGGACTTTGAGGTTGTGATTGGTTAAGATGAGGCCAAACTAACAGGGTGGGCCCTAATCCAGGATAACTGGTTTCCTTATGAGAAGAGGAAACGTAGACGCAGACACAGAGAGATCAGGGAGGAGGCAGAGACCGGACTGGCACCTCAGCCGGGAATGCCCGCCCGAGATTTCCGGAAGAGGCGAGGAAGGATCCTCTGCTGCAGGCCTCAGACGGAGCAGGGCCTGATGACAGCTTGCATGGGGGAGCCCGGCCTGCAGAGCTGCGAGACAGTACATTTCTGTCGTCTTCAGCCACCTCGTGTGTGGTGCTTTGTTACAGCAGCCCTAGAAAAAACAGAACCCGAGCGAGGGCCCTGAGCTTCTACCCCACCCTCACTAACAGGCAGCACGCACCCTCCCTGCTGCAGCAGGATCACAAGAAGCCAAACAGAAGGGCCAACAAACACCGAAAATCCTATAGCGTAAATGTCCTAGTTTCAGCTGAAATTTACCTGTCATATCGAGAACCAGGAAGAAGCCAAAAACAAAAGAGAGAGAGAGACTATTGTGGGAAGACAGTGGTGAAGGAAACTCCAGGGATCATCCCCTCCACCGGAACTGAATGACCAAACTGGCAGGAACTCGGAGTCTAGTGGAACATTTGCAGCATCCAGGAAGAGATGAAGGAAGAGGCTGGTAACTTGCAGTGAGTATTGGCGAACTGCACCTTCCGGATAGGGTCCTGGCCTGCATCCTGCAACCACGTGGCGAGCAGGAGCTGGGGCTGCTGCTGGATTCCCGATGCAGCTCGCTGGTGCCCGGGTGGGGGATAAAGATACCATTCATTAGACAATTTCACTTGTATAAGATCTAAAAGGGTGGATGCAGTCTCGCCAGTGCCTTTGATGAGCTACTTGAGATCACTGGGGGGCCCTGTGCCGAGGGTAGCCACTGTTTCAAGCCCCTTCGGGCAGAAGTGGCAGAAGAATCTTTAAAGAGGAAGGACCTCTTTTATTCCCTCTTTTTTCTTTTTCCATGCCCTATATGGGAGCAAGAATACTTTGGAAAAGGCACGAGTTGATGGCTCTAGCCATTGAAAGAAAAAAACCCTATGATCCCAAGGAGTGGGAGAAATAGCTATTCTGAGTTATGACAACATAATACTGAGAATGTATAGTTCTCAACAAAAAATTACAAAACACACAAGGAAGTGGGAAAGTATGGCCCATTCACAGGAAAAGAGGAATGTGTCAGAAACCGTCTCTGAAGGAGCTCGTATATTGAAACTATTAGTCAAAGACTTCAAGTCCACTGTTTAAATACGTTCAGTGACTGAAAGGAATCCATATATAAAGCCCTAATGAAAATTGAAAACCTTGAACAAAGTAGAGAAATTATAAAAGGAACCAAGCAGAAATTTTAACACTGCAAAGTCCAGTAATCGAAATGAAAAACTCAGTAGTGGGATTCAACAGCAGAGTTGAAAAAGAGAGGACACAAATAACTAAAATCAGGAATGAAAGTGGGGACATTACTACTGACCTTACAGAAATAAAAAGGATTATAAGACAGTACTATGAATAATTGTACGCCCACAAATGAAAAACCCTGATGAAATGGGCTAATTCCTAGAAATGTACAAATTACCTAATCTGACTCAAGAACACGCTGTATAGAAAATCTTAACAGACCTGTAACATGTAAAGAGATTTAGTCAGTAATCAAGAACTTCCCCAAAAGAAAAGTTCAGGAGCAGGTGACTTCACTGCTGAATTCTACCAAACATTTAAATAAGAATTAACACCAGTCCTTCTCAATATTTTCCAGAAAAGAGAAAAGGAGGGACACTTCCTACCTCATTCTGTGAGGTCAGCATTACACTGACACCATGACCAGATAAAGACACAAGAAAAGAAAATTACAGACCAATATCCCTTACAGATACAGATGCAAAATCCTCAGCCAAAGACTGGCAAACCAAACCATTATACACCATGACCAAGTGGGATTTATTCCAGGAGTGCAAAGATGGTTCAACATAAAATCAACCAACGTATTATTCCTCATTAATCGAATGAAGGAAAAAAAACCGACGTGATCATCTCAATTGATGCAGAAAGTGTATTTGACAAAAGCCAGCATGCATTCATGATAAAAACACTCTGAAAAATAGGAGTAGAAAGGAACTTTATCAACATGATAAGGACATTCATGAAACCCCACGGCAAACATCATACCAAATGGTGAAAGAGTAAAAGTTTCCCTCCTGAGATCGGGAATAAGGCAAGGGTGCCCACTGTTACTCGACATCTTACTGAAAGTTCTAGCTATAGCAGTCAGGCAAGAAAAAGAAAAGGCATCGCAATTGGAAAGGAAGAAGTAAAACTATCCCTATTCACAGATGACAGGATCCTATATGGAGAAAATCCCGGAGAATCTATGAGAAAGCTACTAGACTAATACGCAGACTCAGCAAAGTGGTGGGGTCCAAGATCAATACAGAAAATCAGTGTCATTCCCAAGCACCAGCAAGGAACAATCTGAAAAGAAAATCGAGGTTCAATTTCATTTATATAGCATCTAAAAGAATAAAATAATTAGGAATAAATTTAACCAAGGAGGTGAAAGACTTGTATACTGAAAACTATAAAGTACTTTTGAAATAAATTATGTTATTTGCAGAGACCCACTTCCTGGGCAGGGGACGAGCGTTCGGCCACGGGGTGTCGGGGGGAGACGGCAGCAGTGGGGGGCCGGGTTCCCCGAGGGCCGCCGCCTGTCCAGTGGCAGGCTCTGGAAAGGACACAGATTTTCTTTGAGTCCCCCCATGTGATGTCTCCTTTAGGGACGGGGGAAGGCAAAGCCTGGGTTCTCCGCCTTGCGGAAGCTCGGAGTTGAACCCTGTAGGGACGACGTCAGGCGTCAGAGGCCGGGACAGTGTGTCCAGAGAGAAGGGGGGCCTGGGTCCCCCGGGGGAGTCGCCGAATCCACGACGTGCCAGGCAGGTGTCGGCTGTGCCCAGCCTCGGCGCGGGCCCGGGCTGCCCCACCTCTCGCCCTCTCGCCCCCAGGTGTATGCCCACGCGGGCGCCACGCTGCAGGGGAAGATGTACATCACCTGCGGCCGCAGGGGGGACGACTACCTGAAGGAGACGCACTGCTACGAGCCAGGCAGCGACACGTGGCACAGCCTGGCCGACGGGCCCGTGCGACGAGCCTGGCACGGCATGGCCACGCTGCTCGACAAGCTCTACGTGATCGGCGGCAGCAACAACGACGCCGGCTACCGGAGGGACGTGCACCAGGTGAGCACGGGTCCCCCTTGTTCTGTCTCCCAGGAGCCTCGGAAATGGAGTTTTCCAGAACAGCCTTCCCCCGGGACCCAGCAGGCCTCCCGTCCCTTCCTGCTGTCACCGATGGAGAAGTTACTTGCTGCTTGTTTAGCAGTGGGTGCTTTTGTTTAAAATTAAGAACACTAATTCTAAAGTTAACACTACCAGGTGGCAGAACCCTAAAACTGGAGAGGGGCGAGGGAAAGCACCCACAGTCCAGCCCCTGGGAGACGTTTTGGGGACGTTCTGTCTGACTGTGGACGGAGATCTTCCCATCCTGCCTTTCTCACCTTAGCACTTTATTTCTCCAAATAACATCACAAGGAACGCTTGGCTCGTAGAGCTCTCTGGGTCCCCTGTCTCCTTAGGTGACAGTGGTTCTCCCGTGACCAGCTTCAGCCTCACATGTAACTTGTGACAGGTGTTAGTTCCTGGGCCCGACCCCAGACCCGCTCAGCAGACCCTGGGCTGGGCCAGCACTCGGGGTTTAACAGGCCCCCAGCCCCCCAGTGGGGACAGGCACCGGCCTAGCATCCGATGAGGGTGTCTGATGCTGTGGAAACAACTAGCAGCTTAAAGCAATGCACATTCAGTCTCAGGGTTCAGCGGGCCGGGGGTCAGACACGGCTCTCACTGGCTGAAATCGGGGTGTCGGCAGGGCCCTTCCTGGAGCCTCTCAGGCAGAGTCCGTTTCCTCACCCATGCAGGTTGTGGGAGCGAGACCCCGTTTCCTTGCTGTCAGTGAGGGCCGCTCTCAGCTCCTAACAGCCACTCCTGTCCCTGGATCGTGCCCGTCCCATCTGCAGAGCCAGCCACGGCCTGAGTCCCCTCACGCCTCGTTTCCCGCCGTGTCTGCTGCCTCTCTCTGTCTCTCTCTCACTTTTAAGGGCTCTGGAATTAGATGGGCCCCCGGATAGTCCAGGAGAGTCTCCCCCCCTCCAAGTCCGTGTCCGCAATCGCACCTGCCCACATCCCTCACAGGTTTCATGGGTTAAAGCACGGACACCCTCGGGGGCCTTTGTCCTGCTGTCTTAGTTTGCCAGGTCGCCACGACAGATACCCCACAGTGGACTGGCGTAAACAACAAGCGTTTATCAGCTCACGGTGTTGAGGCCAGAATAAGTACAAAATCAGGACACCAGCAGGCCGGCTTTCTCCTGGAGGCCGACATGCTCGGGTGCTGGCCGCTGGCCGTCCTCAGGGCTCCTTGCTTGCATCACTGCCTCCCGTCATACGACAATGTCCCCTCCTTTCGTTGTCTCTTCTGGCTCCCCCTGGCTTCCGGCTTCTTCCTGCGTGGCCTTCTCCAGCTTGTGGTTCCGGTTCCTTCTCTGTATAAGGCCTCAGTCGTCCGGATTAGGATCCCATCATGCAGATGGCCACAGCTTACCTGAAACAACACCTTCAGGGGGTCCTGTTTACGCTGGTTCACACCCCCAGGAACACGGGGTGAGGTGAAGGACACACCTAACTTGGGGTCCATAATCCAACCTGCTACGGAAAACCTAACAATTAATCAGGCAAAAAGATAGGATTTTTGTGACTCGATACACATCCCCAGATTGCTTTCCTGAGTGTCAGACAACTGTGCAGTAGTTTGTCTTTGCGTTCTTTCACCAGCATTGGGTTTTCTAGAGATTTTTTCCCCCTTCGTTGCTAATTAACTGTTGAAAGTTCATCCCTGGCATTTTATTTTGTGTTTCTTGGATTTCTTGTAGGTTGAACATTGTTCCCACTTATTACTTTTTTTCCTGATTCCGTTTTGGGTCATTTGAGTCTTGTGGTGGGGAGAGAACCGATACCCTTTTAACGTGAGACGACAGCATGCTGACACCCCGTGCAGGCCTCAGGCCCCACAGGCAGCCGAGGGGCCCGGATGGCTGAGGAAGGGCTGTGCCCAGTGGGGGCAGACGGGGGTGCCCCAGGGCGGGACGTTGCCAGTTCCCCCGGGTGAGGCCCGGCCTGTCGCGTCCCGTCGGTCCTGCCCCACCAGCCCTGGGCGGCTGGCCCCGCGGGGTCGGCCTCACCCTGGCCTCGTTTGCAGGTGGCCTGCTACAGCTGCCTGTCCATGCAGTGGTCGTCCGTCTGCCCGCTCCCGGCCGGGCACGGTGAGCCTGGCATCGCCGTGCTGGAGAGCCGGATCTATGTGCTGGGCGGCCGCTCGCACAACCTCGGCAGCCGCACCAGCTACGTGCACATCTATGACGCGGAGAAGGACGGCTGGGAGGAAGGGCCGCAGCTGGACAACTCCATCTCGGGCCTGGCCGCCTGCGTGCTCACCCTGCCCCGCTCCCTGCTCCTCGCGCCGCCCCGCGGCACGCCCGACTGGAACCCCGACCGCAACCAGGCTGACCCGGACTTCGCCTCCGAGGTGATGAGTGTATCTGACTGGGAGGAGTTCGACAACTCCAGCGAGGACTAGGCTCCAGGGGCAGGGGCCACGGAGCCGGAGTGCCCGATGCCGGGCACGCACAGCCCTCCTCCTGGCTCCCACCGCTCGCCTGCTCCTGCCGCCCGTCCTCGAGCCAGCCCCACAGGTGCCAGGTGAAGCAGAGCTCATTGCTGTGGTCACCTTAGGGCGGGGAATGTTCTAGAGGGGCTCAGGTCCTTGGAGGGCTCTGCAGGCTCCGTCCTCAGCATGGACAAGGCTCGCTGCCACCAGCTGCCTCGGCCCAGAAAGATTTGGGAACAGGTGGCCCCAGGTGGTGGAGGCCGAGGCACGTTGGGCCCCCTTTCCTGGGCAGAGGGGGGCGGGAAGGCAGGTGGGCCGCTCCTTGGCTGGGTGGGCAAGCTGCCCAGCGGCCATGGGCTTTGGCGGTCGGAGCCCCCAGGCAGTGAGGGCGAGCAGTTGCATAAGGTAGTCTGGGACGGGTCCTAGTGGAAATACGTGCCCCTGCAGCTGGGTTTTTCTGACCCCATGTTGTTGATAAATGAAATAAACTTATCTCACAAGAGGTTTTAATGTTTTCCCGTGCCCCAGACTCACTTGCTTTCAACATGGCATGTCTGAGCCGTCTCGCCAAGAAAGGCAGTTCGCAGGAGCACACCGCAGCTGTGGGACAGCCGAGGCCCAGAGCCACCGAGTCAGCCGGGCGGCCGGGGTCCTGACCCCAGAGGGACGAGCACAGTAACCTCCAGGGCTGGAGGGGCCTCGGCATCCCCCGGTCACCCGGCCGCTCGCCCCTGCCTGGTGCAGCGGGCCCCCGGCCCTGCTGGAGCACCGACTCGGATGACAAATCTCCCTGCCAGGGCAGCCCGTCGATTTCGATCCAGTTCCCATTAGCAACTTCCAGGCCCCACAGCAGAGCTGCAGCCCAAGGTTCAGGATCCTCGGTACCTGGTGACGGAGTGAGCCCGGCTGCCCCCGGTGCCCTGAAGAGCTGGGCTGCCCACTTTGGCCTTGCTCCTCCGCGGCCAGGCGTCCGGGCTGCACACAGCTCTGTTCCCCCCGCAGGCTCCTGCTCACAGGCCTCCCTCGTGGGCACCCCGGGCTGGCACTATGCGGTACCCTCCAGGTGGGGTCGTGATCTCCCGGGCAGAGCGTGGGGACGCCCGCGTCTTCTCTTTCTGTCCCCCAAGGCCTGGCGCCAAGGTGGACAAAAGGAGGGGCGGAGGGGCCCAGGACATGCTTGTGGAAGGGAGTGTGGGAGGAAAGGCACCTCATTCCCCGGCCCCCGCGTGACCCCACGTGCACACACCTCAGGGTGGCGAGCCCCGAGAGGACCGCAGCCGGCCACTCCAGTGTCACCCCTGCTCCCCAAGAGTGTGGGGCCTGGGCTCACAGTTGGGACCCCCTCTGTGTGTCTCAGACCCAGCACTCCCTGAGTCTGTGACCACCCCACAGGCCGGGGTCTCGGAGAGGGGCACGCCGGAAGCACCCACCGCCAATCCCACTGTGCCCCGAGCTGGCCGGTGCTGTGTCCCCACCCAGGGCCACCCAGGGGCACCTGTGGGTTTGAGGAGACCTCCCTCTGAGGTCCCGCAGAGCACGGGGTGGGGTGCAGGCACAGGCCCTGGGCAGGGGGCTGGAGGCTGGGCAGCAGCCTGGCCCTGCCCCTGGAGACTGAGGCCCCAGCTTAGCCTGTGCCTGCACCCCCACTTCCCTCCTGACCCCCGGGATTTCCAGCTCTCAGCTTGAATGCCCATCCCTTTCTGCTTGCAAAATTCTCCCTGCGGGCTGGTCAGCCGGGGGCCTGTGTGCCCACTGATTCCTCTGTCTGGTGCTCTCCCCCTGGCTGGGGCCTGGCACGAGGCTAGCGTTCATTCCGCACCTCCCAGGCCCGGTGAGGGGTCCCCAGCTTGGCTGGGGCAGACGGGGGCACTGCTAATGCACTCAGTCCAGCCAGGGCAAGTGTCCCCTCCGGCCCTGGGGATCACGGCTGCAGGAGCTGCTGGGATGGACACTGCGGCCGCCTGGGCCCCCTGCTGGCCCAGGGTAGATGGTGGCAGCCCCCGGGGGCCTGACCTCACCCCGCCACGAGGGCAGGCCTGTGCCGGGCTGCGCGGCCCCGGAAGTGGGTGTCCGCTCACCTGTCCCCTGGAAGTGTTTGCATTTGTGAGCGCACAGGTGCGACTTCACTTCCAGCGCACCCTGCCGATGCCCCCGGCCTCCGAAGGCCCCCCGCCCTGGTGACGGCCACGTGCTTGGGTCCCTTCTTGTCCCAAAACCCTCCTCCAGCCCCTGCAGCCCCACGGCATCCTTCCAGGGTGTCCTGGCAGGGCCCTCCCCTGCTCGGGACAGTCTCCGCAGTTTCCCCTTCCCTCCCGCACGCTCTCTAGGTCCCTCAAGTCCCACATCCAACATCGCACATCCCTCATCCAACGCCTCCTGCCTGGGACTTGCTGCCCCTTTTGTCCCACCCCCGGGCCTCCTCTGTCTCCACCGTGGCCCCCTCCCCACCTGCCCTGCTGCCGGGCTCTGGGCCCTCAGCACCCCCCCCGCTCCAACACAGGGGCTCCCACGCCTCCGCCCCCGACTCTGGAGTTCCAGCAGCCTTCTCCCAGGCTCCCCACCAGCGCTGCGGGGTCTCCCTGTCCCGCACCGGCCCGCATCCCCCACCCACCTAGCCCGGACCCTCGGGCCTCGGGGCTCGGGGGGCTCTGCGCTCCCGTCGGGGGGTTCGGGGCGGGAGAGCCGCGGCCTGGACCCGGGCGGGCCCCTGGACGGCTCCGCGGCACTGCGGGCCTGGCGCAGGGGGTCTGGCTTCGTCGCGCCCGCGTCCCCGCGCGCCCGGGGCGCCTCTGCGGGGTGGGGGGGGCCGGGGAGGGGGAGGACAGGGGAGGGACCCCCCCAGCTCGCCCCCAGCTCGCGGGCGGCCGCGGGGGGCGGGTCGGCGGCGCGGCCGGAGGGTGGGGTCTGGCGCGCGGGGCGGGCGCCTCCGCCTGGCGGCCGCCGCTGGCCCGGGCTCAGGGAGCCGATGTGGAATTTCCTGCCCGGCCCCGCGCCCCTCCTGCCGCCCCCCGCCCGGCCGCGCACTCCGCTTCCGGCCGCGCTCGCTGCGGCCGCACCCGCGCCCGCGCCCGCCCCGCGCCTGCCCCGCGCCGCATGGAGGGCGCAGGGGCCCCGGGGGCCGGGCCGGCGCGGAGCCGGGGAGCCCGGGGGCCCACGTCGCCGCCGCCGCCGCCGCTGCTGCTGCTTCTGCCGCTGCTCTGGCTGCTGCCCGGCCCCGCGGCGCCCCAGGAGCTGAACCCGCGCGGCCGCAACGTGTGCCGCGCGCCCGGGTAGGAGCCCGGCCGGGCTGGGGGAGGGGCGCCCCGGGGCCGCGACGGGCCAGCGGAGGATGCCCCGCGGGCCAGAAGCCAGCCGAGGGGAGGCCGGAGTGCAGGGCGCCCCTGGAGGGGTGACGCGCGATGTCCGAGATTCCAGGAGAGACTCCGGAAGAAAAGGGGCTCGGGCCGGGTAGCACTAGGCCGGGGAAGGGCATCCCAGGCTGAAGGAACGGCATGTGCAAAGGCGCCGGCGAGTGTGGCTGGAGCCGGGGGTGGGGCGGTGTTGATGGGGGATGATGGGGGAAGAAGCGGTGGGACCCGGGATGGTCTTGGGGCAGGCGAGACTTGGGAGGACAGATTTGTGCCTTCGGGAGTGGGAGGACAGAGGCGGGATCCGAGGAGCCGGCGCTCATAGTGGACCCAAAGCCGGCGTAGAGAGGACAATGACGGGCGCCGGGGGCTGGCTGGAGGATGTAGAACCCCCGGCGACTCCCGAGTCGGGGCACTGGGTGTGCTGAGGGACCGCGCAGAGATGGGGCACCCCGAGGGGCCGGCTCGGGAAGCCGGTGTGGGACAGACAGGCAGGGGACAGGCCTGGCCGGAGGGCAGGGAGTCAGGAGTAGGCGCAAGGGGTCGGGGATTGGGGTGGGGAGGGCTTGATAGGGCCGGTCAGAGGCCACGGCGAGGTCAAGGGCATCTCCGAGCCCGGGCGAGGAGCCGGCGAGTGGGGGGCGCCTGGTGCGCGCGTTTTGGGGGACCCCCGTGCGGGCCGGAGACTGGAGAGGGGGCCGCGGAGCTCCGGGCTGGCTCCCGTCGGGGCTCCCTGGTCCGGGGAGGCCGCGTCCAAGGACTCGACGGCCTCGGCAGACAAGGGGAGGTGAGGGGGGCCCGCGCGGGGGTTCCCGGCCGGGATCCGGAGGCGCGCAGACCCCTCCCCGCCGCGCGCCCCGCCTCCGGGGCGGGGGCCGGCCTGGCCCGCCATCTGCTTCGCATCGACGCCGCCGCCGCCGCCGCCTCCCGGCCGCCCGGGCCCCAGGAATGCAGCGGCGGCGGCGGGCGGAGCCGCGACTGCGGAGGGGGAGGGCGCATGGCCGCCGGGCCTCTCCAGGGCCGCCGCCTGCGCCTCCTGCCCCGCCGGCCGGGCTGGGTCCCGGGCTGGGGTTCCCGGGGGGCTGGCCCGGGGTGGGGGACCCCGCGAAAGGCTCGGGCTTGCTGGGAGACCTGTGCGTGAGGCCGCTGGGTCCCACAAACCTAGCGGGAGCCGGGGGTGGGATGGAGATGCCGGGGTTAATCTCCGAGCCGCAGCCTTGGCTTCCGGAAAGGGGGTCGGGGATGGCGGCTCCCCCCGGGTTGAGTGGGGTGACTGTTAGCACGTGTGGAGTGGGTTTGAGGGGGAGGGCGCCTCTCCGGGGCATCAGTTCCATGACCCTGTCAGGGCGCACGGGAGGGGGCCTGCATTCGGCCAATCAAACCCTGCCCCCCACTGCGCCCCAGCCTGTCCTCAGTGCGGGGGACACCGCAGCAGTGGCTCACGGCCCTGTCCCAACCCGGAGAAGCAAGTCCGTCTAGACCAGGCCTGATGCTGGAGAGGAAAAGGGGGGTGCCGCGGGTTGCTGTTTCTTGTAGGGTGATCTGGGGAGACCCTCTGAGGAGGTGATGAGGGAGCCCACGTCTGCAGAGCAGGAGGTGGGAGCCCCCTGGGGCTCGGGGGCAGGGTCCCTGAGTGGCGGGAGCAGGGGGGGAGGAGCCATGGCCGCAGGGAGAGGCCAGAGGGGGGCTGTCCGCTTTTCTCAGGGCCATGGGGATCCCTGGGGGGCTTTGCACAGAGGAGGGGCAGGACCCCCCAGGGAGGGCTGCCAGCTGGTGGAAACACTGGGGCCAGGAGGGTAGAAGTTGGAGCTAGCTAAGAAGTCAACCGGAGAGTTGGTGGCTGCCACGGGACCGGGGACAGGGATGGGCAGGAGTGTTCCGATTCTCCACTGGTTTCAAAAGTGGAGCCAGTGTACTTCTTGACGCTTCTGGGGGGGCTGTGAGCGAGGGAGAGGAGGCGGGCCTGGCTCCTGGGGTTCTGGCTTCTGAGACTGGGATGAGCTGAGCAGGCAGTTGGATTTGCACGTCTGGTGTGGAGGGGAGAGGGCCTGGCTGGAGGTGCCCGGGTGGGACCAGGTGAGCCCCGATGGAGCTAGTGTGGGGAGAGGGGGTGACCGAGGGCAGGAGGAGAACCGGGCAGGCGCCAAGCCTGGGTGGGGTGGCAGGCGCAGCTGTGGGGGTCTGAGGAGGGGAAGGGGACGCTGGCACAGTGAGCTTTGCAAGGGATGGAGCAGCTGCGGCAGGAGAAGTCACGGTGCTTTGGTTTGCTGCTAACGGGGATCTAAGCACGTGGCCTGCCTCCAAGTCCTGCCAAACTTACAGAGCAGACTCTCAATTTCTCTCCCCAAGAACTGCCCCCCAATCTGGCCTTGTCTGCCAGCCCTTCCAAGAAGGAAAGCAACTTGCTCTTGGTGAACCTGTGTTGGCTCCTTTTGGGCAGGGGGGGAGGTGAGAGCTGGATGCCCACCATGGTGGGGGGAACTTTCTGGAGCCTTCCAGAACGGGCCAGAGAGCAGAAAAGTGACTTCAACAGCAGGAATGGCTAATGTGAGCTGTTAGTTTGTGCCGAACCCTTCACTGACTTGGGCTCTCCTCCCACCAAACCCGTGGGCCCATTCTGCAGAGGAGGAGCTCAGTGCTCAGAGAGGTCAAGCCACATGCCACAGGTCACACAGCAAGCCGCAGAGCCAGGCATCAAACCGGGCTGAGTGTGCTGTCCAGGAGGGAACATGGGCCATGCTTCCAGAGCAATCAGGGAAGGCTGCCTGCAGGAGGAGGCCCTGCAGAAGCTCTCGGAAGCCAGAGACCTGGGTTCAGAACTGGTAGAAGAGGCGGGAGGCCTTGACAGGGACTCCCTGCAGGTGGGCACTGAGGAGGCTCTGTTAGGGACGAGTAGGTGGAGATGTTGGGGGACAGGAGAGGCCAGGCTTTGTGCTCCCATCCCCCAGTTCCAGCTTTACTTGTGGAAAATACGCTGAGCCTTCTCTCCGTGGTCTGGGATTTTATGGACTGTTTCCCAGTTCCCACCTTTGACTTGAAGGAGAATCAAGCCCCTTTCGTAGCGGTAGGGGCCTCCCAAGGGCGCCAGCACCCCGCTCTGGTGTGGAGATTACCTTGAGCTGGGGAAGTTGGGGAACCCCCTCACCCCAGCTTGACAAAGTGGTGTGCAGCCAACTGAAGGCTTTCCCTTCCCAGGCTCCTCGGACCCCCTCCAACCTCTTCCCACCACCACATCCCTGTTCTAGATTCAGAACCTTCTAGAGAAGCAATCTCCTTTTCAGTAAAATGTCAGTAGCTGCTTGTGACTTTGGGATTTGGGCAAAGCCTTTCTGGGTCTGATGGAATCCTACAAACCAGCAACTTCAGACCCCCTCTGCCTTCCAAATCTGGGTGCACCCCAGTTTGGCCCCTGTAGCCCCTCTCTGGGCTATATGTGGGTGCACGGCTTCACTGGCACAGTGGCCTCCAAAGCTTTGGGGGCCCTGTACCCCCTTCAGCTCATGATTCTGGAGCCTGCCCCATCTTGAAGTGTGACAGTTACCAATTATTTACCTTCTGTAAGGCAATAGCATCATGTACTTTTAAAGCCAAATAAACTTAAACAATTTGAAAAGAAATATAAATAGGTGTTCTAATATCTCCTTCCCCTCCTTGCCCCACCCCCCACCTTCCCATCTCAGAGGCCACCCATGCACCCACCCACCCTGGCGCTTAGTCCCAACTGGGTGTCAGGGGGTGGCTCTGCCTCTTCAGCTCGGCCCGTCTTGACCGTGTCCCAGTCCTGTCATATCCCAACCCCTGACACCCATCTGGCCAGGCCCCCAACTCCAGGGACCCTCTAGACTCCCACCCCTGAGCAGGCCCTGGAGCCCCCCCTCAAGGGGCCTCTCCCATCACACCTGCCCACTGGCCAGCCTGGCTGTTGTCCGCCTCCTGGGACATGGGGGCCTCTTAGGGGTGCAGTGGAGTCAGGTGATCTGGAGGGGGAGGGGGTCCCTGTGGGAGGCGGTTGCCAGGGCAGCCCTTGGAGGTCCGGTTTGTTGCCATGTGGCCCCTGCAGCCACCCAGGATCCGCTCCCTGGGAGCCAGAACTTGGGTCCTTCCTGTTTTCCATGGAGTCTTTTGCACCTCCTGCAAGGCAGTGCCTGGCACATGGCCATCACCTCCCGAGAGCAGATGCAGGGGGCCCCCACGGAGGCTGCTGGGGACCTCCTGGTGGATGGGGACAGGGGGAGGAGCCAGTGGGCTCAGGCGACCCCCCCTCCGCCTGCAGCTCCCTGGTGCCCACGTGCTGTGCCGGCTGGAAGCAGCAGGGAGACGAGTGTGGGATTGGTGAGTGTGGCACGCTGGGGACAGGGGGAGCGAGGGGGCAGTGTGGCGGCTGGACGTGCGGCAGCTGGGACCCGTCTCGTCCGCAGCGGTGTGCGAGGGCAACTCCACGTGCACGGAGAAGGAGGTCTGCGTGCGCCCCGGCGAGTGCCGCTGCCGCCACGGCTACTTCGGTGCCAACTGCGACACCAGTGAGCGCCGGACAGGGCAGGGAGGGAGCCTGGCAGGGTGGGGCGGGGTCGTAAGGGCCGGGACGGGGGTGGGGGGTAGGGCTGGGGGCGGGACGGCGGCCGGTTGCGGTGGGGCCCCGGCGCCCCCGTGAGTGCCCGCCCCTCCTCCGCTCCTTCCTGCAGAGTGCCCGCGCCAGTTCTGGGGCCCCGACTGCAAGGAGCTGTGCAGCTGCCACCCGCACGGCCAGTGCGAGGACGTGACGGGCCAGTGTACGTGCCACGCGCGGCGCTGGGGTGCGCGCTGTGAGCACGCGTGCCAGTGCCAGCACGGCGCGTGCCACCCGCGGAGCGGCGCGTGCCGCTGCGAGCCGGGCTGGTGGGGCGCGCAGTGCGCCCGGGCCTGCTACTGCAGCGCCACGTCGCGCTGCGACCCGCAGACGGGCGCGTGCCTGTGCCACGCAGGCTGGTGGGGCCGCAGCTGCAACAACCAGTGCAACTGCAACGGGTCCCCGTGCGAGCAGCAGAGCGGCCGCTGCCAGTGCCGCGAGCGCACTTTCGGCGCGCGCTGCGAGCGTTACTGCCAGTGCTTCCGCGGCCGCTGCCACCCGGTGGACGGCACGTGCGCCTGCGACCCGGGCTACCGCGGCAAGTACTGCCGCGAGCCGTGTCCCGCCGGCTTCTACGGCCTGGGCTGCCGCGGCCGGTGAGCGCGGGCCCCGGGGACGGGAGGGGGGGGAGAAGCGGAGGGGACAGGGGACTGCCGCGCCCGGACGCGCCCGCCATCTCCCACCTCCCCTCCAGTTGCGGCCAGTGCAAGGGCCAGCAGCCATGCACGGTGGCCGAGGGCCGCTGCCTGACGTGCGAGCCCGGCTGGAACGGTACCAAGTGCGACCAGCCGTGCGCCTCGGGCTTCTACGGCGAGGGCTGCGGCCACCACTGCCCGCCGTGCCGCGACGGCCACGCCTGCAACCACGTCACCGGCAAGTGCACGCGCTGCAACGCGGGCTGGATCGGCGACCGGTGAGCAGTCCCGGGCCCGCAGCGGCCCCAGAAACGCAGCTCCCCAGCCCTGCCTCTTCCCCCGCTCCCCGAAGGCCCCTCCGCGGAGGGCGCCGGGGGCTTTGCGCCCGTCTGTCCTCCCCCACCCCCCGTGCCTGCTGACGCCCCCTCCCCGCGTTCCGAGGTGCGAGACTAAGTGCAGCAATGGCACGTACGGCGAGGACTGCGCCTTCGTGTGCGCCGACTGCGGCAGCGGCCACTGCGACTTCCAATCCGGGCGCTGCGTCTGCAGCTCGGGCGTCCACGGCCCCCAGTGAGTGCCCTGGACCTGGAGGGGGTGGGGGTCTGTACGGACCCAGAGGGGCTCCAGCCAGACCCCAGGGGCCGCTCTTCTGGCGTAGAAGGTGGGGCCCAGACTGGCCCGTTACCCCAGCTAGCAGGTGACAACAGGCTCTTTGGTGTGGAGCCTGCGCTCGGAGCCTGTAGTCAGTTGGCTGCTGCCTGCAGGACCAAGGTGACGCGGAGCTGGTGCAGACTAGGCAGGGACCTCTCCTTTCCCCGGGGGCCTGGCCCGGCAGCCCCTCTTCCATCCACAGAAGAGCCAGCCCCAGTAACTGACCACAGCCCGGTCCCCAGACCCCTTTCCCTTCCACTACTTGTGCACCCAATCTCTCATTTCCCAAACACTGATCGCCACTGTGTGCTTGGAGGACGGGGCGGGAGCTTCGGTCCCTAGAGAAGGGAGGTGGCCGCAGGGCGAGGGCGCGGAGGCGTCACCGGGGGGCCCCAGCTGACCGTGCACTCCCGCAGCTGTAACCTGACGTGCCCGCCGGGGCTCCACGGCGTGGAGTGCGCCCAGGCCTGCAGCTGCCACGAGGACTCGTGCGACCCGGTCACCGGTGCCTGCCGCCTGGGTGAGGGGCGTCCCGGGGCGGGGTGCGGGGGAAGGCGGCCGGCACCCGCGCTGACCCCCGTGCACCCCCGCAGAGACCAACCAGCGCAAGGGGGTGATGGGCGCCGGCGCGCTGCTCGCCCTCCTGCTGGGCCTGCTGCTCTCGCTGCTCGGCTGCTGCTGCGCGTGCCGCGGCAAGGACCCCGCGCGCCGGTGAGGCCCCCGCCCCTCCCCTCCCCTCCCGGGACCCGCTCCCCGCCCCTCAGGCCCCGCCCCCCGGCTTAGGCCCCGCCTCTGCAGGGAGCTCTCGCTGTCCAGGAAGAAGGCGCCGCAAAGGCTGTGCGGGCGCTTCAGCCGCATCGGCATGAAGCTGCCCCGGATCCCGCTCCGCCGGCAGAAGCTGCCCAAGATCGTAGGTGAGGATGCCCGCGCGGGGTCTCCGCGGAAACACCTCCCGGTCCCGGGGCTGCAGGGAAATGGGCGCGAAGGGGGTCCCGTGCTCGGTGGGGGCGTGGGGAGGTGAGGCCACAGGGAAGGACAGAGGGGGGCTGCCGAGGCGCGTGGGAGGAAAACAAGAGCCCTGGGTGTGCGCGCAGGCGTGGGTGCGTCGAGGCCCTATCCCTGTGAGTGATGGCAGCTGGGGTGTCCTGGGAGTGGGGGGATATCCGGCCCCGGTAGCCCCGCACCCCTAGTCTGTACCAGAATGCTACACATTCCGGGGGCGTGGCTGCAGGTGTGTGCAGAAGTGCACGCAGGACATATGTGCAAGGGAGTGTCCCCCTGCCTGGATCCTGAGCAGTGCCCCGGGCCCCTCCTGGAAGGGAGACTGGTTGCTCCCACCCCATCCCCAGCCTCCATCGCTCCATCCCCATTTGGCAGGAGGGTGGGTGTGGGCGCAGGCTGGGGCAGGGCCGGGCCCCGACATCTGTGCCTCCCTCCTTCCCCAGTGGCGCATCACGACCTGGATAACACGCTCAACTGCAGCTTCCTGGAGCCGCCGTCGGGGCTGGAGCAGCCCTCCCCGTCGTGGTCCTCCCGGGCCTCCTTCTCCTCTTTCGACACCACCGATGAAGGCCCCGTGTACTGCGTACCCCACGAGGGTGAGTGGGGCCTCGCTCCAGCCCAGGACTCGGGTGGCAGCTCAATCTTCCCCCCTTAAAGGTTTCTGGGTTCCCGGGGGGCAGCGACACAGGCAAAGAAGACGCGGCCGTGCCATTAACCTGTAATCAGACCTGCTCAGTGCGGGTCTGGGGAGATGAGTTTGGGTCTCCAGTCTCCAGCCACAGCCCAGGCTCATTCCTGGGGGACACGAGGCAGAGAGAAAGTTCTTGGGCTGGGTAGAGAACGGAAAGGGGGATCCACAGATATGAAGGGGTCCCCGGGTTTGCAGCCTTGGGCACGGGGCAGCGCGAGGGAGCCTGGCTGGCGGGGATTTGTGCCCCTCTCTCTCTTAACCATGTTCCTAGGCGTTCAAGGGACAAATTGGATGGTAGCTCGCCAGGCTGGGGCTGTGGGGGCGAAGGGTGCGAGGCCAGGCTGACATTGAGGCTGAAATCCCAGGAACCTGCCCCTCTTCCCCCAGCGCTCAGCCCCATGCCCAGGGGGCCCTGAAAGCGCTACACACGGAGCCGGGGCGCAGGGTGGTGGGACGGAAGGGGAGGGTTTGCGCCCCGAGACTGGACGGGCCCGACCTCTCCCCGGAGGCGGCGACCGCTGGCCCTTCCCTTGGCAGAGGCGGCCCCCGAGGGCCCGGACGCGGAGGCCCCCAGCGCCCCCGAGGCGCCGTCCCCCGCGCCCCTGAGCACGCCCGCGTCGGCGGAGGAGGCGGCGCCCCTTCCCGCGTCCTCGGACAGCGAGCGGTCGGCGTCGAGCGTGGAGGGGCCCGGCGGGGCGCTGTATGCGCGCGTGGCCCGGCCGGCCCGGGCCCGGGGCGAGGCTGGTGGCCTGTCGCTGTCGCCGTCGCCCGAGCGCAGGAAGCCGCCGCCGCCCGACCCCGCCACCAAGCCCAAGGTGTCCTGGATCCACGGCAAGCAGGGCGCCGCCGCCGCCCGTGCGCCCTCGCCCAGCCCCAGCAAGCGGAAACGGACGCCCAGCGACCCGGCGCCGCGCCCCCCGGGGCTGGCGGAGGAGACGCCCGCCCTCGGCGCGCCCTCGCCGCCCCGGGGCCCGGGCCGAGGCCGCGGCCTCCCCGAGCCCCCCGACGCCGGCGCCCCCCGCGCAGCGCGCCCGAGGCCGCCTCCCTGCTGGCCGCCGAGCTGCGCGGCAAGACTCGCAGCCTGGGCCGCGCCGAGGGCGCGCAGGGCCCGCGGGAGAAGCCGGCGCCGCCGCAAAAGGCCAAGCGCTCCGTGCCGCCCGCCGCGCCCGAGGCCCCCCGCAGGAAGACGCCCATCCAGAAGCCGCCGCGCAAGAAGAGCCGGGAGGCGGCGGCCGCGCCCAACCCCTAGCGGCGCCGGCCCGCCGCGCCCGCCGGCTGCTCCCCGGCTTCGCCGCGCTGCTTGCCGCCCCGCGTTCGCGCCCGGGCAGCCTCCCATTGGCCGAGGGCCCGAGCGGCCCTGCGTCTCATTGGTCAGAGACGGGAAGGCGCCATCCCATTGGTCGAGGTCTGCCAGGCGCTTCGCTGGCCACTCCCCTTCCCCCGCCCTGGGCGCTCGGGCCTGCAGGTACCTAGAGGAGCTGGGCCTGGATGTGTTCGGCCTGGAGACCACTTTTTATTGGCCCCGAGCGCCCTCACCGGGGCCTCCTTATTGGCTGAGGCCGGAAGCACTCCTGCCCCTCCCCCACCCCGCTGCCTCTCATTGGCCAAGGCCCGGCGCCGTCGGCCGGCGGCTCTTTCCGCTGGCTGGGCTCCGGGGCATCTGGTTGACCCGAGCTTGGGGAGCAGGGCCGGACCCTGCCTCTCGGGGGGCGCAGCGCCCCCAGGCTCCGCCCCGCCCCTGCCCCTGGGCCGTCGAGCTGGTTTTGATGGTCCCCTCCCCACCCCTGCACCGTGAGCTCGAGGGGCGTCGCCGGTGGCCGGAGGGGACGCTTATTTATAGGCCCCGGCAGGGCCGCCCCCACCCCTCCCGGGCGCCCCAGGACGGGCTCCTCCCGGCGGGGGCTCGGCCGCAGCTTTCTAATAAAAGTGCCCTTTTCGTCCTGGGCCTTGGCTGCTTCCTGCCTGCGGGGCCTCGGGGGGGGGGGTCCCCCAAAGGAGATTGCACGTGGCGTCTCCCGGCCTGCACCCACACACCCCCACCGAGGACACCCTAAGTGGGGGGCGTTGGAGGTGGGCCGCGGCCATCCGTCCCTCGTTCCCCTGCCCAGCCTTAAACTTGGCCTCCAGAGCTGCTCGGGGTGTTGGGGGACGAGGCTGGGGCCGGTGGGGGTGCAGCGGCCGCGGGCGCAGCCTCCAGTGAGCCTCAATGGCTCCTTGTCCTCAGCCGGAAACTCTGCAGCGGCCCGAGCTGGAGGGGTGGGGGGCGCAGAGGGAGAGGGGAGCCTGCCGGGCCTTTGTCTTCTCAGGGTCTTCAGGCTCCTGGCCCCCCCATGGCTCACCCCCTCCTGGGGCCAGGCCTTCTGGAGGATCTGCCCAAACCCCCAGACCCTTCCATTGCCAGGGCCCCCCCACTATTCCCCACCTGTGATCGACAGCTGCGTGCACTGGGCTCCTCCTCCGTTCCCCTCACTCACATCCTCCCCATCTTTGGTGTGGGGTCTCCCCATTCTGACCCCATTGGCCGATCGACCCCCTCCCCCCCACACACACGCACCGTGCATGACACTAAAGGGGGGCAGCTCCTGTCCCAGCCTCAGGTCACGGGGCAGGAGCTCACCCTCCTGGGCCGCGATGGCCTGGGGACACCGCTGGGACGCTGGAGTGGCTTGTAGGGACACGAAGTGCGGGCTCCCCATCCCCAGCCAGCTGTGGCCCTGCCAGGGTCTCCAGGTCAGCCAGGAGGAGTGACCCACTTGCAGAGGCTGACAGCTGTGCCCCCCACCCACCCACCGACACACACCAACAGCATCTTGGGGCGGCTGCACAGGCTCCCTGACCCCTGCACCCCAGCCACCCCACTGGGGTTCTCTCCCTCCCTCCCCAAGGCTGGCCCAGGACTGCACTAGGAGATGGGGGGGTGTCCAGCAATGACCGGCCTTGCTTGGTCCCCTCCTGGCCCCTGCCCGTGAGTCCCCCCCAGTGGGGCTCCCCTCTCCCCGGCAGCCAGCCCTTCTCCCCGGCCTGCCCGACGTGCAGCCCCCCCAGGAGGCCCCAGTGGCTGCCGGGAGAGGGAGCCCCGGGCCCCCCGCCTGCACCCAGGGCCGGCGCCACAAAGGGGAACCGCGGCGGCTGGAACGCCCGTTGCCATGGGGACGGGGACCGCAATCCCCACATCTGGTAGCGATTGAGGAGGAAAAATTATGAGTCGTGGAAAACGCAAATATTTTGTGTAGCACAGAGCACAACAGAGCGGAAGGAATGTCAGCCACCGAGGGCCCAGCCGGCCTGGTTGCAAAGGGGGCCAGGGCTGCCCGGCTCAGCGGGACACACACACACACACACACACACACACACACACACACACGCAACGGGTGGAACATGGAGCAAGTCCTCAGCCTACAGCCACACACACCACCAGACACTCGGAAACACCAGCACAGATGCATAACCCGAAACTCAAACACCCTACAGAAACACCATGGCGAAACGCAGCCTGCAACAACACATACACACACACATACACAGACCACAGAACCGGACACACAGAGACACACTCACCCTTAACACACACACAACACCTCCTGACACACAGAAACACCAGCACAGATACACAACCTAAAACTCAAACACCCTACAGAAACACCATGGCAAAACGCAGCCTGCAACAACACACACACACTCAAACACACAGACCACAGAACCGGACACACAAAGATACATGCTCACCCTTAACACACACACAACACCTCCCGACACACGGAAACACCAGCACAGATGCACAACCTGAAACGTGCATCTACACACATGGCCTTTGGAAACACTAAGGCAGAAATGCAGCCTCAACACACTTTATAGCACCACACTCAGCAACACACACACAGACACACACACTGCAACACACACACAGCAGATGCAAATGCAACACACACACTCCTCCAAACCACAGAAACACCACAATAGACACACATGCTGCAACACACAGAAACAGAGGCAGATGTGTTCCATGCAAAGCACGCACACACACAAAGTCCTGACTAAATACCAAGACAGACCCTCACCCTGCCACACACACAAACACAGTATTGGATACAGACATGAAGAGTCAGGACTCCTCAACACACACACACGCACACACACACACACACACACGCTCCACAAGAAACACAGAAACAATGACACACACTTCAACACACACTACAAAACACCCAGAAACACAGGGACACACTCAACACATGCCATAAAACACAAACACAGGGACACACACTGCAATACACCAGAAAACATACAACACAGGGACGCACTCAACATGCATCACAGAACACACAATACAGGGACACACACTCAGCACACCACAAAACACACAACATGGGGACACACACAACATGCAGCACAAAAAAACAGAAACACAGGGACACCCTGCAACATACACCACAAAACATAGAAACAGGGACACACAACTCAACTCACACCACAAAACATACAACACAGGGACACAGTGCAACACACTGCAAAACACACAACATGGGACACACACTCAACACACACCACAAACACACAGAGACACAGGGAAACACACTACAACACACACCCTCCATAGACCCACAAAAATGCACTCATCATACAGCACACACACACAACGATCCACACACCCACCAAGAGGGACATGCACACTCTAACACAAGCACACCCCCAACCTGTCTTAGTTTCCAAGTACCATACAATGGTTTGGCTTGACAGCAGGAATTGATTGGCTCACAGCTTCAGAGGCTGCAAGGCTTGTTTCCTCCAGCATCTTCTGGCTGCCAGCAATCCTGGGGGTTCTTGGCTTTTCCGTCACACAACTGTGCATGTGGCGGCCACCTCTCCTTTCTCTTCCAGGTTCTGACTTCTCTCTCTGTCTGATTTCACTCTGCTTATACAGATCTCCAGGAATGGGATTAAAACCCACCCCAATTCAGGGGGTCACAACTTAACTGAAGTCACATCTCAAAGAGATTGATTTCCAATGGACCCCCACCCACCAGAATGTGGGCCAAGAACTCGGCCCAACTGGGGTGCATAAGTCAATCCCCCACACCACCCAAAGCAGAACAAGATGCTTACGCTGCAAAACACACCACTCCATCAGGCAACTGGGCACAGCGAGATACACATACACCATGCAAAAAACACAAACACAGTCCACCCGATACACAAAACACCTTCTCAACCCACCATCTTTCAATGCCACATTTTATGCCATGTACACAAGAATACCGAGACAGACGTACTCTGCAGGGCAAACTCACTGTCAGACCCACAGACACACAGGGACGCTCAACACACACGGAGGCAAGAGGCAGACACACTTGCTGTCACTCGCACACACTCTACAAGAACCAACGCAGACGCCAAAATACAGGGAACGACGTCAACCTTGCATTTCCACAGCAGCACTGGAAGAGACACAAACCTTGCAACAAAACCACACACCCTACCTGACACGTGGAGTATTAGATGCATCTACACACCCTGCAGCACACAAACACACACAACCAGACCTGCAGACACTGGGACAGACACAAACTCTGCAATGAAACTATCTGAAACATCGGAATTTGGCGGCAGGCACATACCCTACAACACAAACATTTCATCACATCTGCACACAGCAACACACACACACACTGCCAGAAACTTGGAAAAAGACACTCACTGTGCAACACACATATACACACCCAAAGACCCACCAAACAATAAGACAGGTGAGCACACTGCAACACACATGACCACCACCAGACACACAGAAACACAAGGTAGACTCAACACACACAAAAATCATGCTCTAGAAGTCATGCAGAAATGGAGAGAGATTAATGCTCAAGACACACAGCCCACAGGACCCACCGACACACACTTTGCAACACACATATGCCACAAAAATATAGAGAAACACAGAAAAAGATACACCCTGCAAATTAAAAAATAGAGACAGACACTTATCCTTCAACATGCACATCCTCCACCAGGGACAAAGAGTAGACACACATACACACACACACACACACACACAAACACCATGAGATGCACAGAATATGTAGTCTGCCACCCATTTTGCAACACTTACACACACACCACCACACCCTCAGAAACTCAGAGATGAACATAAACCCTGCAACACACACACACTCTGCTGGACACACAGAAATTTGAAACAGACATCCTGAAACCAGCACACAGACACACACACACACACACAGAAACACAGATGCAACCTTACAATACACACAAACACTCCACTTGACCAAAATAACCAAGTAACAAGCAGACCTGAGCCATAAAAACACAACAGAGAAACACAACAACTCTACCGTATCCATAGAAACATTCTGCAAACACACACACACACCACCTGACATGGAAATGTACAGAAAAACACACTGAGAAATAGACACTCCACAGGCAAACAGAACACAATGACAGATGTCCTGAAGCAGACACACAGACCCCCAGGCCCAACTAAGTTCCTAGACAGACACTCACTCTGAAACACATCCCACCAGACACACAGACATGTTGAGACAGATGCCCACCCTACAGACACCCACTCGCTTCATCAGACACACTGAGATCCAGAGCTACTTGTCCTACAAGACACACACGTACACACATCCCACCTGACACAGAGAAACACAGAAGGAGCCCACTCTGCAACACACACACACACCAGATGCACAGAAACACCAAGAGGGACTTATCCTGAAAACACTGACACTTTCCACCATGGATACAGAAATACCAAGGCACACATTGTTCTAGTTTGCTAATGCTGCAGAATGCAAAACACCAGAGATGGATAGGCTTTTATAAAACGGGGGTTTATTTCACTATACAGTTACAGTCTTAAGGCCACAAAGCACCCAAGGTAACACCTCAGCAATCGGGTACTTTCACCGGAGGATGGCCAATGGCGTCTGGAAAACCTCTGCTAGCTAGGAAGGCAGCTGGCATCTGCTCCAAAGCTCCGGCCTCAAAATGGCTTTCTCCCAGGACGTTCCTTTCTAGCAAGCTTGCTTCTCTTCAAAACATCACTCCCAGCTGCACTCTCTTTCCTCTCTTTTCTCTCTTCTCTGTCTCCTCCAGCCCAGACCAGCAATGGCTCTGTCTATAAAGATCTCGTAAAAATTCTGTTGGCTTTGCATGAAGCACGCAAGGGTCAAAGCCATCAGACAGTAGGACTTTCCACAAATCCTTTCTGGATAATTCCATCTCCAATCTTGGCTTGTACTGAAATGGTGGCTGGGTTCCGTGTTTGGTTACATCCTCACGTTGGGCTGTAGCTTCTGGGATTCCACCCCCTGGAAGCTCGTAATTTTCCAAGCGATCAGCTTCTGGTCTCTTTGAACCCAAGAGTTCAGTTCTAAGTTTATCTCTCTCTGCTCGCATTTTACTATAAGCTGCAAGGAGAAGCCAGGATACGTCCTCCACACGTAGTCTGGAGATCTCCTCAGCTAAGTATTCCAGGTTGTTGCTTCCAGATTCTTCCTTCCATCTGACACCAGGACTCAATTTTGCCAAATTTTGTGCCACTTTAAAACAAGGATCACCTTTCTTCCAGTTTGCAACAACACATTCATCATTTCTGCTCAAGTCCTCATCAGAAGTATCTTTAGAGTCCATATTTCCACAAACAGTCTCTTTAAAGCAGTTTTGGCCTTTTCTATCAAGCTCCTCACAACACTTCCAGAAACTCCCCCTTATCCATTTAAAAAGCCGTTCCAACATGTTTGGTATTTGCAAACTCAGCAGCAAAAGCACCCCACTTCTCTGGTACCAAAACTTCTGCCCCACACAAGACTACAAAGATAATGGCATTTGGGGGACACAATACACTCAAACCGGCACACACATACACACATGCCACCAGACAAACAGAAACAGTGACATAGACACAACCTGTAGCGCATACACACTACTCCACCACATCCCAAGACAGACACACATCTTGCAAACACACAGTCTCAGTTTGCCAGGGATGCTATGACAAATTCCACCCAACAGGTGAGCTTACACCACAGGAATTCATTGTCTCACAGTTTTGGAGGCTGCACATCCAACACCAAGTCTCCTGGAGACTGCAACATTCCGGCAATCCTGTCACTTGGCAACTTCTCCTTGTGTCTGCTCCATTTGGTTCCACCAACTTCCGGCTGTTTCTGCCTCTGACATCTTCCGATTGACTGTGTCCGAATTTCTGTTGCTTCTGAGGGCTCCATTCATGAATTAAGATCTGTCTTGATTCATTTTGACCTCAACTAAAGATCTTCTGCGATCTTATTCACAAATGAGTCTACACCTTAACTTATGACAACATCCTCATAACTTCCTGTTTACAAATGGGCTCAGACCCACAGGAGCACAGATGAAGACTTGAACGTGTCTTTTATCGAGGGAATAATTCTACCCCCAGTACACACACAGATACAGAAATAGAGACACAGCAAGACACACACACACACCATTAGATAAAGAGTAACACAGACACACACATGCAAACGACAAACACACTCCATCAGGCCCAATGAAATCCTGAGGCATAACTCAGTCTGAATGCACACACACAACTCCACTTGAAACACACATATGAGCCAGACACACACCCCGTAAACACACAGACGCTGCCCCAGACATTCGGAACTCCAAGACAGACACAAGAAACACACACACGAGCCACCAAACACACAGACACACCAGGACAGACTGACGGTGTTGAAGTTTATCTGTGCCCTGTGCTCTGGGAAAGCGGTGATATCAGGTTGGGAGATTTTCCCTCCTCTTCTGTGTTCTGAGAAACAGCTAAGCCTAAAGGACTGTGTTGTCCTTATGTATTCCAGGTCTACTTGCACATGTCCTGAGGACTTCCTTCTTTACCTGCCTCCATAAAACCCCAGCCTCCCCTCCTCTTCTTGGAGACACTCTTCATTAATGAACTTTCTTCTTATCACAATAGCCTGAATAAAATCATTTCCTTCATTGCCTGGTGCATCCCCACCACCACCATCCCCCATGGTTTGGGAGCCATGACTTGGGATGGGTTGGACGTTGCCTTCAGAGCCCGTTTCTCACCCAGGTAAGGAAACCTCTTGGAGCCTTCATGCATTATTAGTGACCGGTGATCCAGGGACCCAACGGTGAGTCCACGATGCCTAGTTCTGGGCTCTGGGCTCTTGTCCATGCGTAGCACAAGAAGAATTTGATTTTGATTCTTTTTAAGTACTTGCTTGATTTCTGGTGCCATTTGGTGATTTCTCTAATGAATTCATGGTTTATAGAGATCTTGCTTCTGTTGGGCAAGAGATGACAAAGTATCTGATTTGTTAGTCTTTCCTGTTTGTCTGTTTTGAACTTAAACCAATGCAGAGTTTGTGTGCATTGGGAAGATGGCCTGGGGATGTGGCCAGCTGATCAGATTGGTAGAGGATGGGTTGTGCGGTCACAAAGGCGTCATTGAGATGGGTGGACAGACGGTGGACAGGCATACGAAGAACAGGTAAGCAAGGGGTAGCTTCTGACCTACCCAACAATTATAGTAATCCTAGATAACTAAGGGTATAGACAGCAGTAGACGAGGTTACTGTCCTGGCATCACCTTGGGGGTATAGGAAACCCAAATGGGCTGACCCATACTTCCCCACGTGTGGCACTCCAGGGGCTGTTTCAAAACTGGTCCAACATGTGTGCTGAAAGATGATCTGCTATTTAATGAACACCAATGTGCAAATGCCTGAGAGTCCTTGCTTTCAATTTTTGGGGGTATATCCTTAGAATCGGGATTGCCAGATCGTATGTAATTGTCTTAGCTTTCTGAAGAACGCTGGTGGCCTGTCTTTTTACTCATGGGGGTTATTGACCTTGTAATGCTATTTCACTACTTCTCTTTCTGCATACCATTAAAAAAAAATCCAAGTTATTGGCACACACACAACAAAAAGAGGCTGTTTAATAGTGGGGCATTCAGCAAGTATAATGTGTGGCGTGACTTGCTTGTGAGTTTAGAGTAGCCATCAGGGACTGCATTAAAAGCCATAAAATGTTTTGCCAGTGTGGCGGAGATGGCATTAGGCTACCATCTGCTGGTTGGTGGTGGCAATTACATGGTAGAGCCCAGGTTAGAGGGGGAAAGAGCAGGGGAGAGAGCCCAGCAGCTGTGGAACTGCCCAATGGGATCCATCCAAAGGGACACCATGTCCCAGGCTCAGGCTAACAACCAAAGTAGACATAGCCCGGGGTGGAAAACCACAAGGCCAAGTGACTTTGACATATGTGGGTGGCTGCTTGTGGTGGTTTGGAACTGTATGTTCCCCAGAAAAACATGTTCTTAAATTTTCCCTTCCTGTGGGTGTGGACCCACTGTAAGTAGGACCTTTTGTTGAGGCTACGTCAGTGAAGGTGTGATCCACCTCAATCAGGAGGGGTCTTATCCTATTACTGGAGGCTTTTAAAAGCAGAATGAAATCCAGAGAGAAAGCCACAGGAAGCAAGAAGCTGAAACGGAACCCAGAAGAGACTGGAGAGACCCGGAGATGCCACCGTGTGCTGGTTTGTATATATTATGCCCCCCAGAAAAAGCCATGTTCTTTGGTGCAGTCTTGTGGGGGCAGATGTATTAGTGTGGATTAGGTTGGAACCTATTGGTTCAGTATTTGCATGGAGGTGTGGCCATGCCCATTGGTTTACTGGAGCCTTATGGAGGCTAAGTCATAAGGAGTTCACAGCTACCTGGAGCTGATGCAGACATTTTGGAGAACGCCATTTTGAAACGCAACCTGGGAGCAAGCAGATGCCAGCCACGTGCCTTCCCAGCTAACAGAGGTTTTCTGGATGCCAATGGCCTTTCTCCAGTGAAGGTACCCTTTGTTGATGGACACTTTATGGCCTTAAGACTGTAACTGTGTAGCCAAATAACCCCCCTTTTATAAAAGCCAGTCCATCTCTGGTGTTTTGCATTCTGGCAGCATTAGCAAACCGGAACACCATGTGACAAACAAAGAACCGAGCATGGCTGGCAGGCAGCCCCAGAATAGGCCACCATCTTCTGGGAGAAACCTTGATTTGGACCTTTTCTAGGTCTCGAGACCATGAGTGAAGGAATTCCTGTTGTTTAAGCCGAACTGTTTCATGGTGTTTGCTTGAGCAGCCAGGACCCCGAAACATCACCATTCAACATGGTGGATTGGCCGGTGTCTAAGACGTTAGCTGAGGGGCAGGGCCCTGAGCCGTGGAGAGCGTCTGCGCTCCTTGGGTGAGAGGGGTCACTGAATCTCCTCTTAGGGAAGTGCTGGGGACAGCCAGATCCGATTCAGCTCCTCTGCCACAGGTGTGTATCCATTGTGGGCAACTACGTGATGGTATATTGTGTCCTGTCAACCAGGAGGCTGTTGTAACAGGCTCTGTGTAGACCTTCTTGGCCGAGTCACAACATCAAGATATTCACCAGTGGAAGACTGAGTGGCCTTGATCACTTCCATTCTGGGGGTAAAGGGCTTTCCTGGGAGCACACGTGGATGAGAGTGGTGGCAATCCACCATGAGGAACCATTTTTTTTTTTTTTTTGAAGTGTTTGAGAAGGATTGGTGCCTTCATCCACTTTTAAATTGGTTTGTTTGCGTTTTTTGGTGTTGAGTTCAAGCCTGCTTTTCGTAAGTGCTTGCGCCATAGGACACCATGGGTTTTCCCTCTAAATGCCTGAGGGACTTCTGCTGTGACAGAGACATGGGCAGCAGCAGCTCCAGGGGCATTTAAGGATCTCCGAGGGTCCTGGAGAGCCATCTGCTCTTAGGAGAGTGGACCCCAGCGTACCACATGGCAACTGTACTTCCTTGCACAGCAATCACCCAATGGCCTTCCTTGTAAGATACAAACCCCAACCACTCAGGATGCCCCGTTATGCCCGTGTATTAGAGCTCTCTAGAGAAACACAACCAACAGGAGATATCTGTAAATATGAGATTTTGTAAGTGTCTCACACAACTGCGGGGATGCATGAGTCCAAATTCTGTAGTACAGGATGCATGAGTCCAAATACAGGGCAGGCTGTATACTATTGCTTTTGTGACGTTTAATACTGGTTCTGAATTTACTTTACCCTCCACCTGGATGTGCCAGTTGGTTGACTTATCTTGTGACCCTCCCTGATGGCATTGGCTGCATTTGTGGTAATGGACATGACATTCCCTCCTGCCTCAGTGTTCCCAGGAGACTGCCAGGCTGTTCCTTGCCCTCGCAGGTGTTGGTGGCATGGAAAATAGCCCAGCTAATCCTAACCCTAATCCATAACCATCTTAACCCTAGTCATGATTCCTAACCACCCTGACCTCTAAAACCTGACCCAAGCCAAAACCCAACCTGAACTCAAACCTGAAGTCCAACCTAACTCAAACCCTCTCATCTCATCTAACCTTGTCCCAACCTTGATCCTAACTAGGACTCTGTTCTAGTTTGCTAATGCTGGTGGGATGCAAAACACCAGAGATGGATTGGCTTTTATAAAAGGGGGGGTATTTGGTTACACAGTTACAGTCTTAAGGCCATAAAGTGTCCAAGGTAACACATCAGCAATCGGGTACCTTCACTGGAGGATGGTCAATGGTGTCCAGAAAACCTCTGTTAGCTGGGAAGGCACGTGGCTGGTGTCTGCTCCAAAGTTCCGGTTTCAAAATGGCTTTCTCCCAGGACGTTCCTCTCTAGGCTGCAGTTCCTCAAAAATGTCACTCTTATTTGCACTTGGGGTATTTGTCCTCTCTTAGCTTCTCTGGAGCAAGAGCCTGCTTTCAATGGCTGTCTTCAAACTGTCTCCCATCTGCAGCTCCTGTGCTTTCTTCCAAGTGTCCCTCTTGGCTATAGTTCCTGTTCAAAACATCAGTCACAGCTGCACCGAGTCCCTTCTGACCGTCAGCTCATTTACATGGCTCCAGTGATCAAGGCCCACCCTAAATGGGTGGGGCCACACCTCCATGGAAATATCCAGAGTCATCACCCACAGCTGGGTGTGGCGCATCTCCAAAGAAACACTCAAGGAAATCTAATCAACACTGATAACGTCTGCCCACACAAGATTACATCAGAGATAATGGCATTTGGGGGACACAATACACTCAAACCGGCACAGACTCAGATGCTTCAAGGTTGGGTACTTTGACCTCGCAAGCAGGCAAGAAGTGTCCGGGGCTGGGAAGGCCAAATCTGTCCTCTGCTTCTTGGGGGAAGCTTGGAACAAGAAGCAAGCCCCTTCTGCCCCCTCTCACCTCCTGGTCTCTATCCAAAGGGCACAACTTGGATACAACCTACCTGGAAGCAAAGCAGCAAGGAACTTGGTTTGTAGAGTCCCAGCGTAACAGCACATAGCAAATTCCAGGAGGGACGGACTTGGCCGATAGACGATGTGCAGGTTACCAGGCTCTCCCTCCTGCTTTTGTCAATCTTTGCACGAGTGAAATATAATGAGTTGCACAACGGAAACAAGATGTGTGGAAGGGAGAGGCATTTGAAGCAAGGATGGTTTGATCTCACTTCCTTGTGCGTTGTGGTGAGGACATGTAACGCAGCAGGCCTACGATGGGGGAAAGGTTGGGCTACGCATTGCTTCCTGAAGGTGACCAACATTCTTATACTCTGATTTCTGCCTAACAGTTGTGGCAATGTGGCTAGTCTCAAAAATGAATGAGCATGCAGGATGATGAAATTGTTCTGGAAACAAAGAGTGGTGGAAGTTACACAGTGTACTTAATATCACAGAATTGTTCTCTTCAAAGTGGTTTAAATGCTTTTATGGTATGTATATTTTACTGAAAATTCTAAAAAGTTATTTAAAATGAATGTTATATTGCATATATGGTAATAGAATTAATTTTTTTTTAATTCATGGAACTGCACTACACAGTGAATCCTTAGTTAAACCATGGACTATGGTTAATAGCACAATTATAAAATTGTGCTTTCATCAATTTCAACACACATATCACATCAACATAAGGTGTTAATAATAGGGTGGCATATGGGAATCTTGTATTTTATGTAAACCCACAACTTCCCTAGTAAAAATAAAATAAAATTAAATTAAATTAAAATGAACGGGCATTGTCGCTGTGTGAGCATTCTTTTGGAGGACCAAATTGTGATTTCTGGTCCATCTGCTGAAGTCATGGTTTTGATCGAGGCAGGAAAAATAGTGTTATTCTGGAGCACTGCCTTGGGAAGAACTATGGATATTAAATTTTATTTTTCAAAATGTAGGTTGCTCATGGTACTGATTATAAAAGTAAGAAATGCCTATCACTTTCATCATTCAGAAAATTAAAAGTCAGCTCTAACCCATCATCTAAAAAAGACATAGCATCTGCCCCATCTCTTTTGGAAGCCCCATATTTTAGAGGGTCTCTCTAGGATTCTCTCCCAGCCACCAGGCTGTTCAGCTGCCACTACCATTTCTTGGAGGAGGGAACCACACCTCTTTGGCTCTTCTTTTATTTTATTTTATTTTTTTTTTTATTTTTACCAAGTGGGAGAGCGATCTTATCAGTAGAGTTATGAATGGATTACTTGGGTACATCTGGGTTCATATACCAGCAAGTTTACAGGAGTTGTCAGAGGAAGTTGGCCATGAGCAGATGACTGGGCAAAACTCTTTGTGTTGAGTGCATGAGAAAGCCCACCAGTCACAGATAGCGCATTTCCAGGCAAAACCAGAGTGAAATCATAGCCAATTGAGGTTCATTCCAAAAACCCAAAGATGATATGATTTAGAAAATCTTTTTATATATCAAATTATATTTCCATAACAAGGACGGAGACTCATGTCATCATTGAGATACACCAAGAAGGTATTTAGTAAAATTCATGCTCCAGTCTTGATTTTTGGAAGTCTTGGCAAACTAGGCCTATAAAGATAATTCATTAACAAGATAAATAGTCATGGCTAAGGGTCAATACTTCATGTACAAGTGAAATATTAGCTGTTTCCCTTTATGTCAGGTTAAAGACACAGATGCTATACCAGTGAGCAATGAAACAAATGTGAATAATGACAAATGAGACTCCAGCTGTTTATTTTTCTTACATAATGAGAACTCAGGAAGTTGAATGTCCATAACTAAAACAGCCACTCAAAGATCTCATTGAAAGCCTAGGGTCCTTCTGTTTTTCCATTCCATTAACTTTAGTGTGTGGCTCTTGTCCTCAATTATCTTATGGTTACAAGATGGCTACCATACCTCCAGGCATTACATCCAAGTTCCAGGTAAGAAGGAGAAGAGATGGAGGAAGGAGCAGATCTATCAGGATAGCAAAAGCTTTCCCCCCAAATCTCTAGACTTCCTCTTGCATGCCATTTGTCATAACTGACTCACATGGCCACCCTAGCTGCAAGGGAGTCTTAGAAGCAAAGTATCTTGAGCTGGTTCCTGAATCTGGTGTCGATGAGTACTATCAACAACATTCAGTGTTGTTCTGGAAGTGCCAGCCAATGCAAATAGAAAGAAAGAAAAAAAGAATGGAAGGAAGCAAGGAAGAAAAGGCTACCTATTAGGAGAGCAAAATGTTTTACTTACAAGTATCACTTTTTTCCTAGAATATTCAACAACCTGAAAAACTGTTAGAGACCCACTAGAATAACTCAGTGAAGTGGCTAGGTATAAAAGAAATATATAAAAAAGATAGAAACAATCAATAGCTTTCCTATATATTTTATAACAGAAAGAACAATTTACAAATCCCACAAAAATTAGAATAAACTGAAGAATAAATATAAGAACATAGGTGAAGGGAACGGTGAAACTTTTCTGAAGGCTGGAATTAGATTCAGATGAACAGTGCTCTGCCACATTCTCTGATGTGAAGGCTTGTATTTCCTATAACTGTAGTAATTCTTTAAAAATTAGTGAGTTTTATTCAACTGTAACAAAAATCTCAATGAGATACGCATGGGCACAAAGCGCCTGAGTGCTGAGAAAATGACTCCTAGGTTAGCTGGAAGAATAGATTCAAAAACAACAACTTTTAAAAGACCTACTAAAAAACGTGGTCCTGGTACTATCTACCATATATTATAGCAAATTATGAAGCTACAATAATAGAATACATGGGTCTATGGAATAGTGTGGAAAAAAACTTCAAGAATGAAGCAAGGATCTTGCATTATATATCCTAAACAGGTTTCATATGGATTTAAAAGCTAAATCTAGTTTATGGGACCACAAGAGGATTTAAAAAAAGATTGGAAGGGGGCTTCCTAAGAGTTAAAACAATGGAAAAAAAACATAAAGAAAAAATCTAATAGACCTTATTACATAGAATTTGAAAATCATTATATCTTAAAAATGCCATAGCAAAGATTAAAAATGTTCATGACAAAAATGTACACACACACAAAAAAACAAAAAAACAAAGAAATAGACAAGTGGACAAAAGATAGGAAGACACAGTTCACATGAGAAGAAAAATAAATGGTTAATAAATAGGAACAAATAACATTCTTAATGTATCAAAGTTGTTAATACAGATAGTGAGGAGATAAAACCAAGTGTTGGCAAGGCTGTGGAGAAGTGGACATGAGAGAATAAAATGGGGCCATTAGGTTGGAGACAACCTAGAAATTAACACTCTTACAACGTTCATGGCCTTCACCCAGTAATTCCACTTCTCAGAATTTATTCAGAGGAAATCACGAAAGATGGGCACACAGGTTTATGTTCCACAGTTATTGATAGGCAAAAATGATCTCGTTTGTCAATAAAGGAACAGATAAATTATAATACACAACTGTAAGGTAGAAAATGATGTAGCTGTCAAAAGTAATATGCATGTATTACTCTTATAAACCAAAAGTTATTTATATGTAAATAAAGGAAAAACAGCAAGGCCCTGGTGGAAGGAGGGCAAAGAATATATTCAAATACTTTTCAAGAAGAAAAACTAATATAAAAATGTAAAAATTCAACCTCATTAGTTAGCAAAGGTGCAGGGTAAAAGGATAACAAGCCATTTTCAGCTTATGAAATGGAGAGCACGGTGGGGCCTTCAGGAGACACAGGGCTGGGGACCCAGATACTGGTAGAGCCTACAAAAAGGTTTTAATTTTAATTTCTTTTAAAAAAGAAGAAATAGGAATATAATAATGCCTATATAGCAACAAATCCAGCCTAGTTTGTATTCCTTTTTCAACAAAGCAATGGTATGATATAATTTAAATATTATAAATATTTGCAACTGCCCAAATGAGGCCTGGAGAGTGTTCTGAGAAGCCAGCCCATGGACACTCTTGGGGAAGGCGATTTAGCAACCGAGTCATAAATATGTTGTCACTAGGCACTGCAAAAGGATAATCTGGACCCCAAACTTCCAACAGTGCCTCTCTCAGAGGATGGAAACCCAGGGAAACGACTGCTTTGTAAAACACAATCAAAAAAAAAAAAAAAGTTCTTTCCCTTCTCCAGCTTTTCACTTCTAAAGATCTACTCAGAAAACACTAAAGAAGTGTAACACAAAAAGACGCTCAATGGAGAATGACTCAGTGAAAAATAAATATTACTTTGACTTCCAACAAAAGAATATATAACAGACTGATAGGATACCATGCCTCCATTGAGAAATGTAACTACAAAGATGTTGCAATTGCTTGAGAAAAAAATATGCTATACATACAAGTGGAAAAAAATGATATATATGCTGCATTTAAAGTCATGTTAAAACGCAATATGCATGCTCGCTTCTGCAGCACATATACTAAAATTGGAATGATACACAGAAGATTAGCATGGCCCCTGGCCAAGGAAGATATGCAAATTCATGAAGGGGTCTATATTCTTAAGAAAAAAAAAAAGCAAATAAAATGCAATATGAAAGAAGCAGAAGGGAATATATCAAAGTGCAAAATGCAGTTTATTCCATGTTTTCCGAAATGTGCTTATATTACCTTGATAATTTAAAAAGCATTTTGAAAGCATTTTGTTAGCTACAATACTCTATACATTGTAAAATACTATCACTGAAAAGGCAGTGTCTGCTTGCTTGGAACTAAGTAACGTTATCATTAGTTCCCGATCAACACTGTCTGCCCAGCTCTGCTGCAAGCACTGGGATGCGAGAGGGTTGACGTGTCCTGGAGTCTGTACAACAGCCTGTATCTCCCTGGAGCTAAGGCCTCCTTCCCAGCCTTCCCTGTGGAGAGGTGTCCCCTTCCCCCTCCTCTGAGCTGAGCTGGGGAGCAGAGCTAAATGGTGACAGCAGAGGCCCTGCAGGGAAGTCCCAACAAACTGTTGTGGCCCGGCCCAGCCCAGCTCCTGGCAGCTGAAAGCAGGTTTCTGGACACCTCTGTCCGATGCTGTGTACACCTTCTCCGGACACACCGGACGTCAGCTGGGTGTTCCCGATTTCCTGCTACAGACTAAACGGTAAGGAATGTGGCAGGCATGTCGGGACCTGGTTACACAGAGGCCACCGCGGTGCAGACTTCTGATTCAGCTGCCACTAAGGAATAACACTTCTTCATTAAGCAAGTCTAGGAAATCTGCTTTTTCCCCAAAACCCACCATCCAAGATATTCTCCCCTCTGGGAATATGATAATGTTCACTTGGAAGTAATAGTGTTCACAACCATCGTTCCATTGTTGTATTCTTCTGGGTTTTTAAAAAATATTATTTTCCCAAATGTAACAGTTTACAGAGAAATTCCTGATCCAGATCAGGTCAGGAGCCTGTCCAAAGACTCACCAATTGACATACCTTCTTTTTATCTGCAGGAAAGATCTACTCCCCTTGTCAATGATCTCCTAACCCAAATGGCCCTCAGCTCTCTTCTCCTGAAATGTATCCCTTCCTGCAGAGGTGACGAACTCTAACCTAAAAGATGGGTCCTGGCAGGTGAAAGATCTGAATGGGGTGATAAGGCGGGTCTCACAATCTGGATACATGAGCCATCTTGCCTTCCCAACTCACCCTGGGGGAAGGAATGAGAGTGACTGAGGTAGCTAAGGAAGTAGCTACCATGAAGAAAACCATGTCACATTAATTTCCAGGTTTGCTACCCACGGGAAAATTCCTGCTGGGTGAGGCCTGAACCACACACAAAAGCTTTGCCACATCCATCGCATTTATTGGGTCCACATCGCTCACCCCCGTGGCCCCTGCCCCGAGCAGACTGCTGGGCATGTAGTACGAGCTCAGTAAGTGTTTGTTGAATTGAATGGGAAAGGGCTTCTCTTCATTGTGAATTCTCTGGTGTTCGGTGAGGTGTGAACTCCAGTTGAACATCTCGCCACATTCGTTACATTTAAATGATTTCTCTCCAGAGTGAATTTTCTGATGTTTAATCAGGCAATGATTTTGGCTGAAAGCTTTGCCACACTCGTTACACTTATAGGGCTTCTCTCCAGTGTGGATTCTCTGATGCACAATGAGGGACGAATGGCAGCTGAAGGCCTTCCAGCACTTACTACAATCAAAGGGCTTCTCTCCAGTGTGGATTCTCTGATGCACGATGAGATACGAATGAGAGCTGAAGGCTTTCCCACATTCGTTACATTTGAAGGGCTTCTCTCCGCTGTGAATTCTCTGGTGCACAATCAGGTAGGAATGGCAGCTGAAGCCTTTCCCACAGGCGTTACACTTAAAGGGTTTCTCTCCAGTATGAATCCTTTGATGGAGAATGAGGCGGGAACGGTTATTGAAGGCCTTCTCACATTCGTTACATTTGAAGGGCTTATCTCCATTGTGGATTTTCTCATGCACCGTCAAGGAGGAATGGCAAGTGAAAGCCTTCCCACATTCATTACATTTATAAGGTTTCTCTCCCGTGTGAATTCTGTGATGCCGGGTGAGGTGCGTCCTCTGGTTGAAGGCCTTCCCACATTCGGGGCATTTGTAGGGTTTCTCTCCAGTGTGAACTCTGAGGTGCATATTAAGTAGCGAGCTGCAGCTGAAGGCCTTCTCACAGACATTACACTTGTAGGGTCTCTCGCCTGTATGAATTCTGTGGTGAACATTAAGTGACGAGTGACAGCTGAAGGCTTTCCCACACTCACTGCAGAAAAAGGGCTTTTCTCCGGTATGAATTCTCTGGTGCTCGATGAGGTTGGTGCTCCACGTGAATGCCTTCCCACACTCGTTACATCTGTACGCCTTCTCCCGGGTGTGCCACCGTCGATGCAGGGTGAGGGATGAGCTCTGACTAAAAGCTTTCCCACATTCCCCACACACAAAAGGATCCTCCCCGGCATCTGCTCTCCGCTGCTTCTCCAGGTGCGAATATTTTCTGTGTTCATCTGACCCGAAAGGGTTTCCCCCTGCACACATTCTCTGGTGTTCTGTGATGATCTCACTGGGTTGGAAAGCCTTCAGGTGTCTTTCTTGAGAGTCTTCGGCGGGAATGCTCAGTTGGGTGAGAAGGGTTGACCTCGGTGGAAAGTCTCTCTCAGGCACATTGTGTCCCCAACAGCTCTCCTTTGGAGAGATATCCTCCCAGGGGGTGGGCACTTGCTTCCAGAGCACAGCCTGGCTTCTTGTCAGAGTGTGGACCTGGGCCTCCTGGTCCCACACTTCACCCACATTGGAGCCGTGAAGACAGGACCCCATCAGCCTTTCTGCCGTCGACTCCTGAGATGGTTCCTCCTTATCAATGTCCTGCTTTGGAGATGATTCCTCCTTCATCTCATGGTCAGGATCCCACACTGGAAGAGACGGAAAATGAAATTTTCCATAAGCAGGTAGAAATGCGGCACTGGAATTCAGATTTGAGATCCGACCCAGTGATGTAGATAAGCACAGAAAAGAGAATGGGAGCCAGTCGAGTGGCAGAGCATGAAAGAGCGAAGGCAGGGAGACAACACAGGTGCCCAGGACGAAATGCCCTGAGCCCGCCAAAAAGAAGGAACAGCAAGAAGAAGCAGGAAAAGGGTGACTGGAGAGCACAAAGATCAAGGCAAGCAGAGAAGCCAAGGGAATTCCAAAAAACAGGAGCTACAAAAGAGTACCCGAGGGCTGAGGAAAGAGCCAAGCTCATGGGGTTTGGCAATCGGGACATGATTCATTCATAGAAACGACTGATGGTTGTGTGTTGATGCCAGCTGGACGTAGCTGCTCTTGCAAGGGTAAATACAAGTCTAAAAAAACAAATTACAGATTTTCCCCGGTGCCAAAAGGAAAAGAGAACTCTCCCTACTTCTCTTTGGCACTTTCCTTAGAAAACTTGAAACTATAAATGCTTTCTCAATTTCTTTGAGATGTATGTGAATCTTTTTTAAAAACGAAGTGAGCCTCTGGCCAGACTGGGGTCCCAGGAACAGTTCTTGGAGCCATCTCTTGGAAATGTGAGCATCTAGAAGGAGGCATCCTGTTTCCCTGACTCTGTGGGAGTTTTGCTTTCTCCTTTGGATAAAAACAATTAACAGGCAGGCAATGGGCTGTATCAGGGCTGGCTGTATAAAAGGGTGAGATTTCCTTTTTGTCTTTGTGATCTGTGATGTGCCCCACAGCCTAGTTTAATGCCAGTGCCATCAGGAAAGGGCTTTTGTTCTCTTTTACCTTGGTGGAGAGGTTTTCAGGGTTGGCAGGAGGCTTTCTTTTAAATTATGTTTTCCCCAACAGCCTCAAGGAGTGGAGCCCAGTGTGGCAGGCAGACCAGCCTACAAAGCCAGAGCAGGACATAGCTGGGGTGGGGGGTGGCACTGGCCCATCCTGAGGAGCTCAGGAAGGTCTCCTAGAGGGCAAGCGGAACTGGCTCTGGATGGATGAACTGCAGGCAGCCAGGTGGAGAGGGAGCAGGAAGGGATTCTGATGCTGAGGGAACAGCACGTGCGAAAGCTCAGAGGTTGAGAAATGGCACGACAAGGATGAGACCCTGTAGAAGGGCAAGGGGAAGGTTGAGAGGTGGTCCTGGAAAGGGGGGAGGAGCTCTCCAAACACCTGCAGCAGAGGGGAACCAGGGAAGGAAGCCTTTTCTTTACACAGCAGGGTGACGCCATCATAGCCGTGTGTCGTCAAGATCGCTCTGGCTGGTTCGTACGGGAGAAGCTAGAGCAGAGCTGGCTGGTGGCGAGACAAGCTAAGGAGGCTATTCCAATAATCCTGGGAGAATGAAGAGGAAGTACGGGTTCCAGAAGTTAAAAATCAAGGGTACAGCTTAATAGTTGAGTGGAAGTGGCTGGCAGGAAAAGGGAGAGGATAGAATGAATGATTGTACCTTTTACAAAGATGGGGGTGGGAAAAGGGGGCCAATTTACGGGATGTACTGATGGCCCTGGCTTCAGGCAGATGACATAGGCCAGGGCAAGGGGTCACACAGGCAGAGGAGCCCACCAGACGGGTGGTGATCCAGGGCTGCACCTCTAAGACACCCATCTGGGTGACCACAGGGCAGGGGATGCTGGGGGGTAAGGCGAGAGGCTCCACAGAGCACGCACACAGCAGGGGAGACTGGGAGAGTGTTTTCAGCAGTTGTGGGGGGCCGCCTGCCTAATGGGGTGCCACCATGGAATGAGACACCGTGCAATCAGTAAAAGGCACGGGCCTCATCCTCATCATGGAAAAAGCAAGATTCCAAATGCACCCTGTGATTCCCAGTATGTGGTGGTTTTTGTTTGTTTTTTTAATGAATCCATATACAGAGGCACAATGGTGAGGAAATCCAGTGAAATGAAGTCGTGATTATCTACGTGCAGAAAGATTAACGGGATTTCAATTTTTTAAACATACTTCTCTGTATTATCCTAATTTTCAGGATAAACATACTGATCAAAAAACATTACTTTTAAAAAAAATGTACTTTTAGTAAAGAGGACAGGGACAGACAGCAGACACTGGAGTGGTAAAAGAAGTCCGAGAAGCTGGGGCCAATGCTATTTAGGTCCAGGGGGGCCCTGGCAGAGGACAGAGGGGGACAGCAGCTCCCCCGGGCCCTCGAGACCTGGGGCCGGGCTTTGGGGACCCCCAACTGCACCCCTGCCTGGGCTGTGTCTGGGGTGCAGCACATTCTCTGTCCCCCATGGCCGGGCCTGCTCCCCCCGACCCTTCCCCACTGCCCACCCCCCACAACCCCTCTCCACGGACGCCCCCACTCCCAGCTCCTCCAGGCAGATACCGTTCCCCATCCCCAGCTGCTTTAGTTTTCTTGGCACCATCTAACAAACTACACCCCTTAAATATGGGGGACAGGAGACCTGGGATGGAGATGGGGAGGGGGTCAGGGAGGTGATGACGAGGGTGCCCAGGTCTTGGGGTTCTGGGGAGCCCCACCCCTTCCACCTGGAAATCCAGCCGCTCACCTGGACAAGCAACTCCAGGGGCTTCTCTCCGCACCCGCCACGGCTCCTCACCCCGTTCCAGGTGGGAGATCACGTCTGGCTTGCAGACTGGAGGCCATGCTCCTGGGGATGGGAGAAGGCAACCTGCTGCTCTCCGGGCTTGAGGCTCAGGAGGAAGCACACGGCACAGCTCTGTCGCCAGCACGTCCCCTGGGGGGCAGGAGGCAGAACCCTCTGGACCCCAAAGTGGGAGATGTTTCAAATGCAGAGTCCAAATGGAAGCACATGTTTGGAAGTCCCCCCTGCACTGACGCTTTCCCTTTATCCCACTTGGAAAGCTCCAGGGGAGGCTGGGTCCAAAGTCCCTTCTGTCCCACCCTCTCCCCACTGGCAGGCCCCCAGCCCCTGGCTACAAGTCTTCTGCGTCTCTCTGTGTGCAGCACCAGGGCTGGAGCCAAAGTGATGCTTGGCGATGTCTACCGCACAGAAGAACGCACAGAGGGCTCCCCCAGGGGAGCCACCTTACCCAGGGAGAGGAGGTTCTGGTAGTTCTCCAGCATCACGTCCCGGTACAGGGCCCTCTGCGGGGAGTCCAGCTGACCCCACTCCTCCTCGGTGAAGTCCACAGCCACGTCCTTGAACGTGACCGATTCCTGAAATGACACGCACGCTCGCAGTCACCCGGGGGACCCCTTGCGCAGTGCCGGGTGAGGGGTCAGAGAACAGCGTGGGGGAATTAGAAGCCACACACACAGGGGCGACTCGGATTGTGCTCAGGGTCCCCAGTGTCCCGCTTATTAATTAAGGGTGTTATGAGTAAGGGGTTGTGCCAGTTTGAATGTATTATGTCCCCCAAACGCCATTATCTTTGATGTAATCTTGTGTGGGCAGACAGATCAGTGTTGATTAGATTGTGATCCTTTGAGTGTTTCCATGGAGATGTGCCCCACCCAACTGTGGGTGATGACTCTAATTGGATAATTTCCATGGAGGTGTGGGCCCGCCCATTCAGGGTGGGTCTGAATTAAATTACTGGAGCACTATATAAGCTCAGACAGGAGGAGCAAGCTGCTACAGCCAAGAGGGACACTTTGATGAATGCACAGGAGCTGCAGATGAGAGACGGTTTGAAGATGGCCGTTGAAAGCAGACTCTTGCTCTGGAGAAGCTGAGAGAGGACAAATACCCCAAGTGCAACTAAGAGTGCCATTTTTGAGGAACTGTGGCCTAGAGAGGAACGTCCTGGGAGAAAGCCATTTTGAAACCAGAACTTTGGAGCAGACGCCAGCCACGTGCCTTCCCAGCTAACAGAGGTTTTCCAGATGCCATTGGCCATCCTCCAGTGAGGGTACCCGATTGCTGATGTGTTACCTTGGACACTTTATGGCCTTAAGACTGGAACTGTGTAACCAAATAAACCCCCTTTTATAAAAGTCCATCCGTTTCTGGTGTTTTGCATTCCAGCAGCATTGGCAATCTAGAAGAGGGGTTAACCTCAATGGGCCTTCTCCCATCCCCATTTCCTTGAAATGTCCTCAGTTAGGGCCATGGAAGATGGAGCTCCAGACACCACTTCCCATAAAGCCCTGACTTATGGGCAATGCCTGGCCCAGGAGGGCTGGAAATCGGCTCACAGTGCCTCTCCTCCCCACCACGCCTTCCGGACTCGGACACCACGGCTAACGTGGACCCTGCCGTGCCCTGACAACTCAAGCTGTCCTGGGTAAGACGCTGATGCTTCCCGCGATCAGCATGGCTGTGCTGGCTGAGTTTTCAGCCAAGAGCGGAGCTGCCAGGTGTTGAGCACTCCATTAAGACAACCAGCCAAGATGAAAGTAACAGTCAAGACTTCAATCGCTTACTGCAGAAGTGGAAGCAAGAGGTTTAACTGGAGCAGGCACCAAACCCTCCCTCCCTCATTCCATTTGTCCCTGTGTAACCCCACTGGGCAAGGGTTCCACAGACCCTCTGGGCAAGGGTCACGTGGGATGAGCACTGATGTGGGGGATCATCTCACTGACGAGGGAGCCCCCCAACAAAAGGAGGCCCCTGCAGTTTTATGGACCCTGGGGCTGGGGGATGCTAGGGGAGCAGGGCTAGGCGTGGAAAAGTACTGAGCCAGAGTGGACTCTCCCCTCACCCCTGATTAAGGAGGGCTCAGAAGAGGTGTCTGCAGGAGGTCTTTGCTGAGGGTTCCCCGAAAACGAGGCCTCTGAGTGGAGGCGCTTGGGCTGGGAAGGTAGATAAGGCTAAGAGCATGGCCTGCTGTGGGGCGGGCACTGAGCCTTGGCTGCAGCCCCTCCACAGAGCGTGACACAATAGTCGGGCACCGAGGCTGGAGCGAGGGCAGCTCAGCCAAAGCCTCTGTCATGGTCTGTGGTCGGGCCCGAGAGTCAGCATGTAGGGTTTTGGCCAGGAGGGTGCAAGGGGCTGCAACTGGGCAGCTGTGGGACGTCCCGATGCCATAATGCTGTGTGTTCTGTGTTTCCAATCCTACCCATGCTGGTTTGGATACTTTATGTTCTCCCAAAAGCCATGTCTTAATCCAATCTTGTGGGATATCTGGATTAGGTTGTTTCCATGGAGATGTGACCCACCCAACTGTAGGTGAAACATTTTGATTAGATATTTCCATGGAGATGTGGCCCTGCCCACTCAGCATGGGTCTTAATTAGATCACTGGAGTCCTATAAGAGCTCCCAGACAGAAGGAGCTCAGAGCAGCTGAGAGAGACTTTTGGAGAGATGGTACAGAGATGCTTAGAGATGCTTGGAGCTGTGGACAGAAGGATGTTTGGAGATGCTAAGAGATGAAACTCAGAGTCTGGGAGCAACGGAAGAGCAGATACCAGCCACGTGCCTTCCCAGCTGACAGGGGTGTTCCAGATACCATCAGCCTTTCTTCAGTGAAGGTATCCTCTTGTTGATGCCTTAGTTTGGACACTTTTATGGCCATAGGACTGCAAATTTGTAACCAAATAAACCCCCTTTATAAAAGTCAATGCTTTTCTGGTATTTTGTGTAACGGCAGCATTAGCAAACCGGAACACTACCGAAGCTTGGAAAACCTGGTGCTGGGTCAAAGCCTGTGTGCCTGATAGTGTGAGGGGTGAGGGTCCCCACCAGGGACAGGGGCTGGCAGGGGGCAGGGTGGAGGGATGGCCGGGCGATGCCCGGCCTGAGGCTCTGTCGTGGGGACAGTTCCTTCTAGTATGAGGACAAATGCCTCATAAGCAGCAGGCACTGGGAGACCAGCACCACTTAGCAGCTTTAGAACAAGCCTCCCCATGGGAAAGTTCTGGAATGGTTGTGCTGAGGGTACAATGTGAAGGTGATTGATTCCACAGAATGGTGTGCTCGGGAGTGGGTGCGATGGAGAAGTTTATGTTGAATGTATGTTTCCATATTTTTTTTTTTTTAAAAAGAGCAACTAAAGAGACACTGACAATTATACAGTAGCCCATGATCCTGGACTGGATCTAACAATGGAGGGGAAAATGTCCAACTTTATGTTCATGTTGAAGTTCTTGAAACTCGATAATTGCACTTAAGGTGGTTACGTAAGTGAATATCCTTGTTCTTAGGAAATGTACTGGGAAGTAATACGTGCTCAAGGAGCATGATGTCCACAACCTACACGAAAATGTGTAGAGAATAGATGGATAGATAGATAGATGGATAGATAGATAAAGTGATACCACAGATGTGGCAAAATGTTAAAATTGGTGGATCTGCATATATGGTGGTGGTGGTAGGCGTATGTTGGAGTTCTCTGTATGGGTTTTGTTATTATTTTTGCTATTCTCTTTTAAGTTTTTAAATTATTAAAAAAAAAAAAAAAGAGTCCCCAAGGCTGAGTCAGGCCTGAAGAGGGTAGCAGGAACCCCTGGTGTAAGAGGCTCAGAGGGGATCAAGCGTGGAAACTGAGGACAAGGAACACTCTGGAGGGTGAGGTCTGCAAAGGAGGGATCGGAAGAGATGATGGAGAAGCAGAGAGGGAGGCGGGCAAGGCAGACTTCTGCCAGGCTGCACAGGAAGGGCTCGTGGGGAGCTGGGCCTGCTGGGGAAGCCCTGTCCTGAAGACGGTGATGCCGTCACTTGGTGAGCATCTGCAGAGCACCTGTCCCCTGAGAATCCAGGGCTGCCTCCACGAGTGACCGCTGCTATGACACAAGACCCCCAGGCACAAGCTCCAGCCCCACCCTGCCCCTTTCCCCCTCGCACGGTCTCTGGAGACGGCTCTGCACCTGCCTGACTTAACAGACGCCCTGAGGAGGCCACGTGTTTGCCCCATCCAAGCACCCTCAAAAGCAGGTGCCTCTCCCCGTCTTGGATCTAAACACCCCCAACCCCCAGGGAGGTCACTGGCTGTGATCAGAGATGGCTGCCTCGAGGACAGGGGGACAGGGCAGGCTGGCGGTGACCAGCAATGGCAGCCTCAGGGACAGGACAAGGAGACAGGGCATTAGCTACCTACAGGGAGGTTAAGCAAATAAGTAAATACATTGAAGATGATGGGAGCCCAGTTTCTCAATGACAGAGGAGGGAGGTACAAATTAGGAAAGGGGGAGACCAGAATGAAACCCGCAGGACTGGACTGGAACTTGGAGTTACTGGTATGAACGCCGGGTTCACAATATAAAGACAGACACAGAGATAAATCTGGAATCAAAGCTGTGCATGGCTACGGACGTCACCTTCCGAGCTCCGTCTGCTAAGAGGCCCAGAGCATGGGCGTCCCCGTGGCAAGGAGCACACCATGTGCCCAGATCTTGGTTTGTAAATACCGAAATAACCAGAATCCTGGAAAAGGCTAAGTCAGAAAGTAAGGAAGTGCTCAAAGAGTGGTGGGGGCCAAAGAATATGGGAGTTAGCCTGAAGGACGCCCACTAGCCAGTCTGGAACATTCTCAGTGTCGAAATACAGGATCATAATAACTAAACCCGGGGAATACATGCACAAGTCCACACTGACATAAATAAACAGAAGGCTTCCCTAGAGTGGAGTGATGACTACTAAATGTAGAAGGAGTGAGGGAATTAGGAAAGCAACGGTTGGCAACTGTCGTGGTAATAATTCAGCCAGGTGAGAAGCTGGCTGGGTCAATGTGGGATGAGGACCTGGGGGTTAGTTACGAAGCAACCGGAAGGAAGTGCTGCACATTATTTTAAGTGAAAGAGGCCAGATAACAGAAGGACACAAAGTGTATGATTCTATTTATATGAAATGTCCAGAGCGGGCAAATCCACAGAGACAGAACGGAGAGGACTGATTGCTAGGGGCTGAGAGGAGGGGAGTACGAGGAGTCAACTTTTTTGGTGGGTGATGAAAATGCTCTAAAATTGATAGTGGTGATGTTGCACAACTTTGTAAATACACTAAAAACCACTGAATGTTACATTTTAAAGAATGAATTTGATGGTATATATGGTGATTTTGAGCTATGCACCCTAGAAAAACATGTTCTTGAACTTAATCTATTCCTGTGGGTGTGAACCCACTGTAAGCAGGACATTTTGATGAAGTGACTTCAGTGAAGGTGTGACCCAATTCAATAAGGAGGGGTCTTAATCCTATTCCTGGAGTCCTTTGTAAGCAGAATGAAGTTCAGACAGATAGAGAGAAAGTCACAGAAGAAGCAGCCAAAAACTGACATCAATGGAACTCAGAAGAGAAAGGAGAGGCCAGGAGATGCCGCCATGTGCATTGCCACATGACAGAGGAGCTAAAGACCGAGGATTACTAGCACCCAGCCCCAGCGATATCCTGCATGGAAAAGCCTCCTAATTCATGTGGGGGTGGAGGGGGGAGATGCCAGAAGGGCACTGCCTCAGCCATGAAGCATAATTAGCCCTAGACTAAAAGCTTCTCTGGACCCATCTTAAGAAAAGTGAAAAGCAACCTTTGGAAGGATCAAACTAATACCAAATAATTTAATTGTATCCCAGAACAAAATCCAGAAATATTTAAGATATACCAAAAACCCAGTACTCAATAAAATAAAATTCAGAATGTTTAGATCCAATCAAATAACAAAAAAGTTTAAAAATCAGGGGAATTAAAAGACTATAGTATAAAATATTTGTTTACTTCAAAACAAGGCATGAAGGGAGGAATAAAGAAACAAAAAAGACAAAAGATACATAGAAAACAAATAGCAAAATGGCAGGCATAAATTCAACCATATAATTACACTAAATGTGAATGGCCTAACCACTCCAATTAAAAGGCAGAGATTGTCAAGTCGAATAAAAAAAAAGATCCAAATACAGGCCATCTATGAAAAGTCCACTTTAAGTATGAAGGCAAAGCCAGATTAAAAGTGAAAGATTGGAAAAAGATATACCCTGCACACAGCAATCAAAAGAAAGCTGAAGTGACTATATTAAAACAAGTAAAGTAGATTTCAGAGCAAGAAGTATTATCAGTAATAAAGCAGGACATTGTATCATGATATTCATAAAGAAGTCATAACAATCCAAAACATATATGCCTTATAACAGAGCTTCAAAATACAGAAAGCAAAAACTGAAAGAACTGAAAAGAGAAATAGACAAATCTACAATTATACTTGGCAATTTCAATAATAATCTCACTCAATAATTGACAGAACAAGTAAACAGAAAATCTATGAGGATACAGAAAATTTGAACAATACCATCACCCAACTTGACCTAGTTGACTTTTACGTAACATTCCGCCCAATAAAAGAAAACATATTCTTTTCAAGTGCACATGGAACATTTACCATGATAAACCACACTGTGGGTAATAAGTTAATACATTCGAAAGAATTGAAATTATACAAAGTGCCCATTTTTTTACCACAACAGCATTAAATTAGAAACCAATAATAGAAAGATATCTGGAAAATCCCTCAAATATTTGGAAATTAAACTACCCTGAATAGTACATGGGTTGAAGAAGAAATCACAAGAAAAATTAGAAACTATTTTGAACTGAATAAAAATGAAAATAAAACATAAAATTTGTGGGATGTAGCTAAAGCTGGGCTTAAAGGGAAACTTATTGTCACTGAAAACTTACGACATTGAAAAGAAGAAAGGTGTCAAATCAGTCATGTACATTTCAACCTTAAGAAACTGAAATAAGTAAAGGAAGGAGATAAAGAAGAGCAGAAATCAATGACATAGAAACGAGAAAAGCAAATGAGACAATCAATGGAACCAAAAGCTGGTCCTTTGAAAAGATCAATAAAATCAATAATTAAACATACATTTACTCTGCAACTTGGCAATTCCACTCCTAAGTATTTATCCAAAAGGAATTAAAACATGAGTTCATACTTGTATTCAGATATTTATAGTGTGTTATCTGTACTAGCCCCAAACTGGAAACAACCTAAAAATCCATCAACTAATGAATGGAAAAACAAACTGTGGACTATCCATCCAATGGAATACTACTCAGTGATAAAAAGGAACTACTGATTTGCACAACATGGACGAACTCAAAAGCATTAGGCTGAAATAAACCAGGTGCAAAAGACTACATGTGTGCGTAATTCCACACAAAATTCTTAAAAAGGCAAAACTAGAGCAGTAGCCAAGAGGCTGGGGGAGAGGAGTGACTGCAAAGGGGCATGAGAGAACTTTTTGGGGTGATGGAAATTTCTAAATCCTGGTTGCACAACTGTATACATTTGCCTAAACACCTATATTTAAAATTGGTGAGACTTATTGTGTGTAAATGATACCACAGAAAACCTGATCCCAAACAGGACTTCAGGGAGATGAGAACATGGAGGTGAGGACACGCATGGAGAACACTGTCCATAGTTGCCCTCAGAGATGAAGAAGGGTAAGGGTGGCTGCATTGGCAGAAGGTAGAAGAAAATGGGCAGAACAAAGCTCCAGAGGCATTGGAATGCGGTGCTGGGGCGAGGGGGCTGTCGGGGGTGACACTGCTTCAGTGTGGGGGCATCAACAGGCAATAGTAGGATCTGAGGCTAACAAGACCCTTCTGAGGGGCTATTCCCCACCCACCAGGAGAAGCCCTTGTTCAATGTGTCACTGTTCTGTAGGAAAGGAAACAAAAACCCCAGTTGTGTGTGTGTGTATCAAATGCAGATGTGGTAATGAAACTAGCAGAGAAGTCAGTACAGACCATGGGAAGTGTCCGGACACCTGAAAACAAACCACAAGTACGAATGAGACTACTGGGAGAGAATGCAGAAGGCAAAGAGCAATCAGGAGAGAGGGACAAGTTATTCCAAGATCTCACATGCTGATATTTTAGGAATTACACATATGCCTAAGAAAGGCACACACACCCACACACACATACTTTTTTGCGGAACCATTTGAAGGTAAGTTGCTGACATTGTGACATTTCACCCTAATCCTTCAGCTTGTGCCTCCTGAGATAAAATCACACATATAATCAAAGTGCCATTATCACACCAAGAAATTTAATGCTGATACAATGCTATCTAATACCACTAATATACAATATACAACTAATACAACCTTTTCAGCACTTCCTCAACTGTCTCCAAATGCCTTGTGTAGGTTTTGGGGGGAATCCATGGTCCAATCAAGAATCATGCATTGCATTTGGTCCTGGTACCCCTTTTATAGAATCACGGAACCTTCCAACACATCATGGACCCCAGTGCCTCTCACTATATATGTTTTCCAGCTTTTTCTACTTTTCCACAACTAGATCTCACCCCTTTCAAGTAGGAGATAACAGAGTCACCAAAACCTGAAAAATCAAAGGACCGTCACTCCTCCAGCCCTTTTCACACTACACTCTCCTTCCTTCTTCTGTGCCCTTCTTCAAAGCACCGCGATGGGGGCAGGGGTGGTTAAAGTGGTAGAACAAAATGAGGAGCCAAGTCTGTAACTGCAGGGCTTCGGGGCCAGCTTCAGTTTGGGACTGGTCCCAGGGTCAGTTCACTCCCGAGGCCCCAGACTCTCTAAAGCTCCAGGTTTTTCCACGAAGGCCCCATCTCAGGGATCCAGGGGCAGGGATGTACCCCCTACCTTCACTCTTACCCTGATGCTGCTGTGCAGCTCTTCCTCAGCTCTTCTGCACTCCCCACACCTGATTCCATCCTATTAGGCTCCCCCAGACAAGGACCAATCACCAGAAACATCCCCTGGGCCTGTATCCACCCCCAGCCAGCCTGCAGAAATGACTCACGTGCCCTGGTAGGGGCTGTCACCAATGAGCCTGGGACCCACTAAATCCACAGAGCTCCTGGCCCGGGGCTGGAAGTAGGGGTCCAGGAAAACTGAGCCTTCACCGGACCAAGGCAACACTCAGAGCCACATCCAGGGCACACCTTGGCCCCCCAAGAACACTCCTCCGCAGGAGCCGCTGCCACTACCCGGAGCCTCCTGAGGACCAGGGAGCAGGTCCCCGGCTGGGGGTCCCAGGATGGCTGAAGATCTGGGGCAGGAGAGGGGCTGGGCTGGCTCTCATGGCAAAGAACAAGACGTCCAGAAGGAAAAACGATGGCCACTCACCTCGGACTCAGCTTCCAGGGGATCCCGACCCCATGTATCCTTGGGGTTGTCTTTGAGGAGAAGAGCAGGGCCCTGAGAGGACAGAGCTGGGGGAGGAGGGAACCAACGGGGGTGCCGGCGGGGAAACGGGAGGCCGGCTGCTGCCGGGTGCTCTGGGGGACCCCTCTGGGCGCCAGCCCCCGGGGGGCAAATCCGCAGACCCCCTGACCCAAAGGGCGAAGCGGTACCTGCGTCCGCGGGCTTCGGGGCGGGGGTCTCCATGGCGCCCCTCGGCAGCGTCCCCGGGAGCGGCCTTGGGGGACCCCCTCCCCCGAGCCCCCAACCCCGGCCCGTCACACACTCCTCCCAGAGAACCCGCGCCGCGGGGCCAGGGCCGGGCGGGAGAGACGGAAGGACGGACGGACGGACGGACGGGGGAGCGCGCGGACGCGCCGCCGGCCCCCCACAAAGGACAGCGCCCGCCACAAAGGGGCCGCCGCGGAGACCCGCGCCTGCGCGGAACCCAGGCGAACTACCACTCCCGGAAGCCTTTGCGCGCGCGGGCGAGGGCTTCACTTTTCACGGGGCGTCGCACGGCCTTCTGGGAAGTGTAGTTCCGGGGCCGGGCGCTCAGGGCCTGCCCCCCTCCCAGGCCACCTGTGCTGCGGAAGGCGCAGTGTATCCCGTGTGTGCGCGCGCGTGTGTGTGCGTGTGTGTGTGCGTGTGTGTGTGCGCGCGTGTGTGCGTGTGCGTGTGTGTGCGCGTGCGGAGGGCCCTGTCCAGGAACGTGGGATTGCCCTGTCGGTTGGTCCATGCCTCCTCGTGGGTGGGTCCACCCCAAATCCATCTTAGCAGGAAAATCTCAGCCCCCTCCGCCGCCCTCGGGATGCTGGAGGTGATGGGCTGCACTCGCGGGGTTCCCAAGGATTCTGATCCCCCCCGTCCCTTCTGGAGGGAGGCACCTGGGGCTCGTGGGGAGGGGTCCCCGGAAAAGAGGTCAGGTGGCCCTGACCGCGGGGCGGTGGCCAGGCGCTGGCACACACACTGGTAACAGCAACAGCCACTATTTATTCAGGACTGACCACGCGCTAGGCACGTTTCCACGGGCTTGGCATGTATTATCCGGCAGAAGGCTCGTGGTGGCTCAATGAGGTTTGGTAACGACCATTGTCTCTAGGTTAGGGATGAAGAAACTGCTGCACAGAGAAGTTGGGTGACTTATCCCAGGCCTCACAGCCAAGAGGCGATGGGGGGGGGGGGGGCTGTGAACCCGGCCTGAGTAACTCCAGAACCGCAGCCCATTACTAGGTATGGAAGGACTGGTCTGGGATGGTGGGGGACGGTGCAGACGGGAAGCCCCTTGAACTCCCACCTCAATCCCGTTGACAGCCCTCACTGACACCTCCGTGGCCTTCACATAGATGGGACTGGTTGTGAGTCTCTGTGTGTGTGTGTGGCATTTGGTTGTTGGTTTACAGCCCGGAACAGTGTGTGTCTTCGTGTGTATGTGAATCTGTGTATATGTTTGTGTCCCTGTGGGTCCTATAGGTCCAGGTCAGTGACTGTATGTCTGCATTTGTGTGCACAACAATTGTACACTCGTTTCCAACTTTGTGTGGCTCTTGCCTCGCATATTTCACCTGTGTCTGACTGTGTGTGCCTCTGTGAAACAGCACATACAGGTGAGTCTGTACCTGAGTGTGGCTGCTGTCTGGTAGTGTCTGGATGCAGGCATGCGTACAGACTTCTGTATATGGGAGTGTAACTTGTGTGCACCTGTATGCTTGCTTGTGAGCCTTACAACTTTGGTGTGGTTCTGAGTGTGTTTGCATGTGGCTATTAACTCACAGGTCTGGCCTGAGACTTTACGTGTGTGTGCTCATGTGTGTTTGTGTGTGTCTTACTGTAGTCGTATCAGTCTGGATGAATGACTGTGTGCATTTGTGCATATGTGTTCACTGTGTGTTCCTCTGAATGTCACTGTTGGGGAATGGCTGATTGCCTGGGTGTGTTTTAGGTGTGCCTGTACCAGTGTACAGGTGAATCTGTCGACCTGTGTGTGTGTGTGTGTTTATGTTCCTCTGGATGTTACTCTCTGTGTGTTGACCCACAGGACATGCATATGACATGGTGGGTCTCACAGATCTGAGCGTGTGGCCTTCTGTAAGTCACTTTGAGCCCTGGGATGCTATTTTGAGCGTTCTATCCACCCACTTCTCTGCCCCCTGGTCCACAAAAGTCCTAAGGTAGTAGCACCAGGGATGTGTATGGGCTGAAAGGAGGGGTTATTGCTCTATGTTGTCTACAGAATTCTGGAGCTGGGCAAGACTTTTTAATCAAGAATATTTAGCCCAAGAGTCTCACCCAGAAGTGCCAGGTCCTTCTCTGACCTCTGGGTTCCCCATCCACACAAAACGCTGAGGGCTGATTATCAGGGCTTTGTGAAACTCCAAGGAAATTTGGGTAAGTAAGCCATTTTTAAAGAAAAAAAAAAGGGGATTTTAAAATGAAAGATTTTTAAGACCAAAACTTATTAATAATGTCTTCTTATGTTACATGTTTGATGTTACAACCTAGAAATGTTTTTGATACCTGTTCCAATAATGGCAAAGTAGCTTGTGTCACACTAGTCCATCTGCTAATGACAATTATAAATTTGTACTGAGGAATAGCTCTCAAGCAGAAAGCAGTTTGAAGAAACAATCCAGTGTCCTTCAACAGATGAGTGGATAAGCAAAATGTGGTACATACACACGATGGCTCTCAAGGAGAAAGCAGTGAGGATACAGAAGTCAGAGTTCAGGGCTGCCAGAGTGGTTATAAATTGAGAAGGAAAAATCCAGGAAATGAGTAAGTGATCAATGGAATAGAATTGAGAATTTGGAGATAGATCCCCAGATCTATGGTCAACTGATCTTTGATAAGGCCCCCAAAACCACTGAACTGGGGCATAACAGTCTATTCAACAAATGGGGCTGGGAGAGCTGGATATCTATATCCAAAAGAATGAAAGAGGACCTCTACCTCACACCCTACACAAAAGTTAACTCAAAATGGATTAAAGACCTCAATATAAGAGACAGTACCATAAAACTCCTAGGAGATAATGTAAGGAAACATCTTCAAGACCTGTATTAGGAGGTCACTTCTTAGACCTTACTCCCAAAGCATAAGCAACAAAAGAAAAAATAGATAAATGGGAACTCCTCAAACTTAAAATCTTCTGTGCCTCAAAGGAATTTGTCAAAAAGGTGAAGAGGCAGCCAACTCAATGGGAAAAAATATTTGGAAACCATGTATCTGACAAAAGACTGATATCTTGCATATATAAAAAAATCCTGCAACTCAATGACAATAGTACAGACAGCCCAATTATAAAATGGGCAAAAGATATGGAAAAACAGTTCTCTGAAGAGGAAATACAAATGGCCAAAAAGCACATGAAAAAATGTTCAACTTCACTAGCTATTAGGAGATGCAAATGAAGACCACAATGAGATATCATCTCACACCAATTAGATTGGCTGCTATTAAACAAACAGGAAACTACAAATAGTGGAGAAGATGTGGAGAAACTGGAATTCTTATTCATTGCTGGTGGGACTGTATAATGGTTCAGCCACTCTAGAAGAGAGTCTTGCATGATTCCTTAGAAAACTAGATATAGAGTTACCCTTCAATCCAGCAATTTCACTTCTCGGTATATACCCAGAAGATCTGAAAGCAGAGACATGAATAGATATCTGCACACCAATGTTCATAGCAGCATTATTCACAATCGCCAAGAGATGGAAACAATCCAGTGTCCTTCAACAGATGAGTGGATAAGCAAAATGTGGTACATACACACGATGGCAGTAAGAAGGAACGATGTCGTGAAACATATGACAACATGGATGAACCTTGAAGACATAATGCTGAGCGAAATAAGCCAGGCACAAAAAGAGAGATATTGTATGTTACCACTAATGTGAACTCTGTGAAAAATGTAAAATAAATGGTTTATATTGTAGAATGTAGGGAACCTTGCGACAGACAGCAAATAGTGAAGGGGTACGATAATCTCATAAGAACAGATGAGTTATGGAGGGTGAACTTAGTGCTATGGGAATGCTCAGGAACAACTATGGTTTGTTAATTTTTTGGGAGTATGGTAGGAACAAATTGGCAGCAATATAGTTATTTTAGGTTAATTGTTTTTCTTATTCCTTTGTTTGGTTATAGTTTGTTTATTTTCTTGGGGTAGGGTAGGAACATGTTGGAAGCAATGTAATTATTTTAGGTTTTTTGTTTTTTCTTATTCCTTTGTTTTGGTTTTGTTTGAAATTTTTTTTAATTGTTTGTTTTTTAATTTTTTGATAAAGTAAAAAAAAAAAAATCATTAAGAAAATGAGAAGGAAATGCCAGTGCCCACAACACACTCCCTGCCACACACAAAGAAAATGAAAAGGCAAGTGTGCGGGATAAGGTTAATTTCAGCAGGTCTGGGTTGCTCAATCCCTGCACAATCCCAGGAAAAGCTTGTGTCCTGGGATGGTCGTTGGCCAGCTTCTGGGAACTGAGCTCCTGGAATGTTCTGCTGGGGAAGTGTTTTTGCAAGCCTGAGGCCTTGAACCACAGCATTACCAGTTTGTCCACATAGTTTCCTCTAACAATGTGATTTATGGCGAATACCTGCTTCCCCTCTAGGGGTCTGGAACTTCAGCCACCTGTGTGACCCCTAATTAAAATCCTGGACCCCCAGGCTCAGTTGAACACCTCTGGTTGGTAATAACATGTCACACATCATTGCTGGGGAAATTAAACACACCCCAAGTGACTCCACTGGGAGGGGATGCTTGGAAGCTTGCATCTGGTTTCCTCCAGGCTTCATCCCATGCACCTTTTCCCTTTGCTGATTTTGCTCTATGTCCTTTCAGTGTAATAAACACTAACCATGAGCATGACAACTTCTGAGTCCTGGGAGAATGTCTAGTGAAGCCCTGAGCTCAAGGGAGGTCTCAGAGACTCCTGACACAGCAAACCAGACTGCAAGGATCTATTCACAAGATATAAAACAAATAACACAGACATAATGTACATACACATACAGATACAGGACATAAAAAATAGATACAGGATATAGTTCTTATGTCCAGAATATATAAAGAACTCTTATAGCTCAAAAAGAAGAAAATAAACAACCCAATTAAAAAAATGACTTACCTTGGACACTTTATGGCCTTAAGACTGTAACTGTGTAACCAAGTAACCCCCCTTTATAAAAACCAATCCATTTCTAGTGTTTTGCATTCCAGCATCATTAGCAAACTGGAACACCAAGTATAGGCAAATATTTGGAGCAAAAGTAATTCTCACACATTGTCAGTGGGACTGCAAAATGGATCAGCCACTTTAGAAGTTTTCACGGTTTCTTATAAAGTTAAACATACACCCACCCTTTGACCCAGCAGCTATTCCCCTCCCTGGTATTTACCCAAGAGAAATGAAAACATAATGTCCGTGCAAAAACGTGTACAAAAATAACCATAGCAGCTTTGCTCGTAATAGCTAAAAACTATGTTTTAGTTTCCGGGTTGCTAAAACAAATAACTTACAATGGGTTGGCTTAACAACAGGAATTTATCGGCTCATGGCTTCAGAGGCTAGAAGGCTGGCTTCCTCCTGGGGTTGGTATCTTCTGGCTGGCTGGGAATTTGGGGGGATCCTTGGCTTTCCCATCGCATGGCATGCACATGGCTGCGTCTTCTCCTTTCTCTTTCAGGTTCCATTGACTTCTGGCTTCTGGCTGCTTCCCGTGGCTTCTCTCTCATCCTGCTTCTAAAGGATTCCAGTAATCCCAACATCAAAGCCCAAACTGATTCAGTTAGGCCACACCTTAATCGTAACCAAAATAACATCTTCAAGAGATTCTATTTAAAATGGGTCCACACCCACAAGTCCCAGGGTTGAGACCGGAACTTGCCTTTTGTGGAAGACTTATTTCAATCCCCACATCTGCCCTCTGGACCCCCAAAAGACATGTTTTCCCCCCATGCAAAACACATTCGTTCCATCACAACATCCCAAAGCCTTATGTCATTTCAGAAACAATGATAAGTCTCATCAAAATCCATTGTGGGTGTGGTCCATATGGGGCAAGATTCCCCTCTGGTGACCTGTGAATCGTAGAAAACAAATTATCTGCTCCCAATATACACCAGTGGGACAGGCATAAAATAAACATTCCCATTCCAGAAGTTACACAGGGGTCAAGGGTCCCAAACAAGTCCCAAACCAGCCTATTGTGGGTGGGGCCTTCTGATTAGGTTACTTCAATTGAGATGTGACCCCGCCCATTCAAGGTGGGTCTTCATCTTGCTGGAGTCCTTTATGAGAGGATAAAACATACAGAAGTGAAGAGATGAAATTAGGAGAATCTCACAGAGAAAAGCCCTGGAAAAGCTAAGAGAGGACCCATAGAAAACAGAGAGGAGGCCACTGAAGCCAGAAGCTGGAAGCAACAAAACCCAGAAGAGAAGGACCAGCAGACGCCAGCCATGTGCCTTCCCATGTGACAGAGGGGTCCTGGATGCTGGCAGCCTGTCTTCAGAGTCCAGATGTCATCCTGTTGATGCCGTGAGATGGACACTTTCATGGCCTAAGAACTCTAAATTGTAACTTAATAAATCCCCATTGTAAAAGCCAACCCATGTCTGGTATATTGCATTGTGGCAGCTTTAGCAAACCAAAACACTCTCTTTAGCAAAGGGATGTTCAGTTAAATTCACACATGGAGACTTCTCCTCTGGGAAGTTGCTTCCTGAAGGTTGGGGAGGTCCTAATCTCTAAGCCCTCCATCTGGATAGGCTGAGAATGTCCCAAACCATCAGTTTCTGGTTTCTTTGAGCTTCCAAGTTCAGTTCTCGGCTTATCCCTTTCTTCTCACATTTTACTATAAGCTGCAAGAAACCAGGCTGCACCTTCCACATCTGGCTTGGAAATCTGCTCAGCTAAATATCCGAGTTCATCGCTTACAATTCCAATTTCAATCTGACATCAGAACACAATCCTGTAAGTTCTCTGCCACTTTATAACAACGATTGCCTTTCTTCCAGTTTCCAATAACATATTCATCACTTCCTTCTAACTGCTCATCATCAAAAGGGGCTTTAGCATCGATGTTTCTACTGACAGTCTCTTCAAAGCAATCTAGGCTTTTTCTATCAAGCACCTCCCAATTCCCCCAGCCTCCACGCAGTACCCAATTTCAAAGCTGTTTCCACATTATTAGGTATTTGTAAAAGTGGCACCTCATTTTCCAGAACCAAAAATGGTTTTAGTTTTCCAGCTGCTAAATCAAATATCTGACAATGGGTTAGCTTAACAACAGGAATAGAAACCCTTGTACATTGTTGGTGGGGATGTAAAATGCGGCAACCACTGTAGAAAACAATTTGGCCGTCCCTCAGAAAGTTAAACGTAGAATTATAATATGACCCAGTAAAGAACTGAAAGCAGGGATTCAGGCAGTTATTTGCACACCTGTGTTCATGAAAGCATTAGTCACAACAGCCAAAAAGTGGAAGTAACCCAAGTGTCCATGAACAGATGAATGGATAAAAAAATATGTGATCTGTCCACACAATGGAATATTATTCAGCCATAAAAAGGAATGAAGTCCCAATACATGAGACAACATGGATGAACCCTGAAGACAACGTATTGAATGAATTAAGCCAGATGCAATAGGACAGGTATTGTATGATTTCTGTTACGTGAAAGACATAGAATAAGCAAATTCATAAGAGACAGAAAGCAGAATAGTGGTTACCAGGGGTGGGGGAAGGGGGATTGGGGAACTATTGCAAAATGAGTATGAGTTTTGGCTTGGGATGATGAAAATAATCCGGGAATAGACAGTGGTGAAAGCTAAACATTCTTGTCAGTGTACTTCATGTCAAAGAATGATCCACTTAAAATGGTTCAAATGATTTTTATGTTATTTATATTTTACCACAATTAAAAATAAGTAAAAATGATATCAGGTGTGAGATTGAGACTATCCCTATAGAAGTATTTTCTCAACATAATTACTGAAATAATTAGCATGACATGACTGGTGAAAGCCCACAACAATTTTTACCAAAAAATTATGGTAATGATTACAGGACTAATATTTGTGCCTGTTTGTATTTTCCATTACATTTCTAGAATGCCTGTGTGTTGCTTGTACTGGATGATTCCTTAAAATAGAGCAGAGATATTCTCAGCTTGGCTCATGAAACTCCCAAGTGCTGTCTTTAAGCACATGTCTTTAAGCATATAAGGGAAATGCTTTATTTAGCCGACTCCTACCCACCCACCCACCCAGCTGCCCACTGAAGCTTTTCCAACCCCCCAGGGTGGACAGCCCCAGGAGCCCTGGGAGCTCCTTCAGATTCATTCCAGATGCTTCTCCCGGGCCTGCTGCCTGCCAGGCCATCCCCCCCCTCCCAGTGGCGTCACTCAGCAGCCCCCTGCCACCCTCCCCAGACCCAGCAGCCCCGGGTAGGCCCCAGCACGGGGCCCCACGCGAGGCACGAGGGCCGGGAAAGGATGGATGGGGCCCCGTTCCTCGGCCTTCCGGGGACTCCCAGCGTCTTCTCAGCATTTGCTTTCTCACTGGTGTCTCAATCAGTGTTTCATTACTGATCCTCAAACCACGTGGGCTGTGAGATCCACATACAGGACCGCGCAGAAACAGGTAACTGCAGGGAGAACACTCTGACCCAGCAGGCAGGTCAGGAAATGGGCGCTCCTCCACCCCCGACCCCTTCTGATAAACTGTTTCTGTCGAGACCCCTCTGCGGGACCCCCGCGCTCCGCTGCACCCCCACGCAGAGACCCTCCCACGAGTGCCCGCTGGAACGCGAGACCCCAAGGAAACCCGCACCGGGGGGCGGCGTCGGACAGGCAGAACGACCACGGGATGCAGGAGCGAGCGGACGCCCCTGCAGAGAACAGCTACTGTCATAGAGAGGCCGCCTGCGCAGAACCGAAGCGAACTACAGCTCCCGGAAGCCTCTGCGCCACGCAGGCGTGGACTCCATTTCCCAGAGGTCGCCCAAGCCCGAAGCACAGCCTTCTGGGAAGTGTAGTTCCGGGATGCCCACATGCAACAGTTCCTTGCTTTGAGGAAGGCGTGACCCTGCTCTCTGGGAATGAGCCTCCCCAGTTTTGGCTCTTCCCTCTGTGCTCTTGTTCTAGGTTCTGCCCTCTGAGTCGTCCTAGTTTTCGCTTAAGAAAGGGCTTGTGTTTGCTGCTGAATGGCTCTCTCAGCTGCTTCCTGCCCCGAGAGGTTTGGGGAGGTGGTGTGTCTTGGTTTATTCGAGCTGCTATGACGAACACCACATGATGGGTTGGCTTAAGCAGTAAGAATTTATGGGATCATGGTTTTAGAGGTCAGAAATCCTAAACCAGGGTGTCAGCAAGGCCACACCGTCTGCCCCAGTCTGCAGCATCCTGGTGATACCTTACTGCACTCTCCAGGGTTCCTTAATTTCCATCTCCGCCTCCAACACATGGTGATCTCCTGGGTCTCGTCCTTGGGCTTTCTCTGATTCCTGGCTTCTCACTATAAAGCCTCCAATAATATGGGCCAACCCCACCCTGATTCAGGGTAGCCACACTGTAATGAAAAATAACCACTTCTAAAGGTCCTATTTACAAATGGGCTCACTCCCACAGGAACACATCTTCTGCTGAGGTACATAACTCAATGTACCAGAAGCTGATAGGACTCTAAAATTCATTACACAAAAGCCAAACACCCCCAAATCTCTTCAATACAAGCCCTTCCCTACCTGGGCATGCCTTCAGCCTGCTGTGGGACAAGACCCTACACATCTTAGAGGCTCCATGGTTTAAAAGGGAGGGTCTCTAGGCCTTAACAAAAGGTTTTAGTCACACCTTGGCTTGCTCTATTCGGTAAGACCATAGTTTCCTCACACCCTGGATTATCTGAGGCCCTTTCTTACTTTGAGAACCCCTCACTGGCTGGAAAAACTGTCCTATGCCCTCTATGTTTGCTCCCAATTCAACTTGAAAACTGAATAGCTCCTTTTCCACTCTGTCTCTCTCCTCTCTTTTTATTGGGTAGCAAGAAGCCAGGTGGCACCGTCAGCACTGCCTGGGCATCTCCTCAGCCAAACCTACTAGCCCATTAGGTACATTTCTTACTTTCCACGTTCCCACAGGTGATAGTTGTACTGCATTTTCTACCACTATATAACCAGGGTCCCTTTTCCTCCAGCTTCCAACAAGATACTCCTTTTTTTCTTTCAAGCCCTGAGCAGCAGCCTCTCCAAGGGCCACCATGCTTCTGGCCACTGCTCTGTCCACAACTCATTGCCACGTGTTTTATATTTTTTATGGAAACACCTCATTCCAGGTACCAAATTCTGATCTTGTCAGCTGAGCTTCATAACACACAGTCCCCAAATTATTGGTGTAAAAACAGCCAGTGAATGATTTTCATTCATTCTGTTTATGGGCCAGGAATTTGGAGAAGACAGAGAAGGGATGGTGCTTTGCCCTTGACTTCTGGAGCCTCAGCGAGGAAGACTCGAGCAGCTGGGAGCTGGACTCACCTGGAAGCATCGTGACCTACCTATTTGAAACCTGGGCTGGAAGACTTGAAGTCTGGGCTCAGCTGGAATTGTCAACTTGAGAACTTACACATGGCTTCTCCACGGACTTGGGGTTCTCACGGCATTGCAGTTTGGTCTGAGAGAGAGAGCAAGGGAAGGGAAGCATTTGGAGAGAGAGTGTTTTAAGAGAACCAGGCAGTAGCTGCATGGCCTAATATGTCCGAGCCTCAGAAGTCATAACATCCCTTCTGCCTTAATCCATCTATCAAAGCCCTCCTAGACCCAAAGGGAGGGGACAGAGACTCCACATTTCAATGGGAGGAATGTCCAAGAATTTGCAGCCATATTTTAACTTCAACATGGGGTGGGGTCTATGTCACCTCCCCTTGAATCTGGGCTGCCCTTGTGACTTGCTTTGATCAATGTAATGTTCAGCTATCGGGTAAATGAATCCAGAGTATCCTGCTGGACAGAGGGAGAGCAAGAGACAGAGGGAGGGAGGGGGGAGAGCGAGAGTCCACATGGAGAAAGAGGCCATATGGAGGAGAACCGAGGTCCCCAGCCTATAACCGGTACCAAGATGCCAGCATATCAATGAGCCCACCATGGACCTTCCAACCCTGCCCAGTTGCCAACTGAAGACACCCACATGAATGGACTCAGCCGATGCCCCACGGAGGAGAGACAAACCATTCCTACTGAGTCCCTCTCAAAAGGCTCATCCACAGAATCATAGGTGAAGTTTTTCAGCCACTAAGTTTTGGGGTGGACAGAACCAAAATAGATAACCAAAATAGTACAGCACTATTTGTTTTTCTTTCTCTATTTTGATTTCTAAATCATCTCAACAAAATATATAAGAGTCCGATAAAAATTGAACATCCATTCCTGATTTTAAAAGACAAGCTCTTAGTAAACCAGACATTGAGGGATACTTCCTTAAATTGAAAAAAAAAAATTACTAATCTTAAACCAATAGCCAGTGTTACATCTAATGGTAAAACACTAGAGGACTTACCTTTAAAGCCACAAGGTAGACAAAGATTCTGGATAAAATCATTACTGTTTGACATTGTTTGGAAATGTCAAGTCACCATAGTAAGACTTAAAACACAACAATGAGATACAATGTTGGAAAGGAAGTAACACAATTATAGTATTTTTTTCAGATATGTGATATCTAATTAGAAAATCCAAGATGATCTGAAAATGATTAAATATAGGTAAGTAATTCATTGAGTTTGCAAGTTAGGAAGAAATATAGAAAACAACTTTCCTGCATTCCAGCATTGCCAGTTGTAAGACATTGCAGAAAAATAGTCCCTTTTGCAATAGCACTAAAAACATACAAAAATATCTATTTCTGTAATCTATTGCATTATAACAAATCACCCCAAAACTTAGTGGTCAGGACAACCATATATGATTTCTGAGCAGTCTGTGGGTTGACGGGACAGTTTCCTTCTCCACATGTTGTCAGCTGTAGTTATCTGGGGCTCAACTGATGCTGGTTGTCAGATGGGAGTTCAGATGGGGATGTCAACTAGAACCTACTCATAAAGCATTCCAGTACACCCACGTGCAAGCTCCCTTACGACCTAACCTCAGAAATCTGAAAACATCACTTCCACTGCACCCCAATGGTCAAGCGAGTCACAGAACCAAAATAAGTGGAAGTATAGCAAGAAGAGTGACAAAGGACTTGCAGACATTTTTAATTTATCACACCAAGGAATACAAATCTTAGCCAAAAAATGAATGAGACCTATAGGAAAAAAAAAAAAAACTATAAAACTTTATTTACAATCTTAAGAGAGGATCCAAATAAATGGTACCAGATGAGTAGATTCAATGTGGAAAAAAACTATAATTCTTCCAAACTGACTGTATAAATTTAGAGCAATTCCAATAAAATTCTTAGGAATGTGTTTGTCATGGTGGGTAATTTGACCCTAGAGTTTATTTAGAATAACAGATGAGAAAGTATGGTGGTATTATAACTGGTAAAAGATAAAGGTAATAAGGACTCAGAAGTGAGGCTCAGTATGGTTAGACGGATGGCTGGATGAGAGATATGTAGGAAACATTACTCAATGAGTCATGGATGAAATATTGTTAAATGTGTGGGGTAAAACTTCATCACTGACACTATAAGCTAACAAACTCCTTATGGATATAAGAGTTAAATGGAAAAATGGAAATGATATTTACACAAGAAAATATTTACATGATCTTTAAACAGGAATTTCTTGAATAAAAGACTCTTGAACTTAAAATGTAGACTGATCAAAAACACCAATTTTTTTTAAAAGCCTAATGATAAACTGGGGGATATTGTAGCATATGAGAAAAGGCTAATTTACAAATGAAAACTCATAACTCCATAAGAAAAGGGTACACAATAAATACCTATCAAGCTCCTACTACGTACTACACACAGCTGGAGGACTGGTAAGTAAATATTCTGTCTTCATAAGCTTACCTTCTAGTCTGGGAAACAGAAAACATACAGCTGTATAAATACAGACACATTATTTCTACATCTTTTCTAGAAAGTTATGGAAAAGGTATTGAGAGAAAGGATTCACTTTATTTGCTAATTTTATGGTGAATATGTTATTGTTAACTTCCAGTGCTTATTTCATAATACTTACTAAGAGATAAGAATTTAATATTTTAATATTTGATATATTTATAGAATCCCTTCATATCAAACAGATTATTCCAGAATAAATGACATACTATTAGGCTGAATTCCTTCCACCATCATTATTCAGAGTGCATCTCTTGCATTGACCTCTCGGTGATGCTGAGAAAATTCTGTGTTGAAGCTGAGATATTCCCATATTAAAAACATCTGCTGAATTTCTCTCCAGTCTTAAGAGAAATTTGTGTTTAGCACATTCTTAAGGTTTCTTTCTCTTGTAACTCCTTTGATGTAAAGCAAGGTAGGGACTTACGGTAAAGGCTTTCCCACATTCCTTACAGTCAAAAGGATTTTCTCTAGTATGAATCCTCCTGCTCTGGATTAGGAATGAACTATGATCACAAGCTTGGCCGTAGTCAAGACTTTTATAGAGTTTCATCCCAGACTGAGTTCTTCACTCATACAGAATAAGATGTAGGTCTGACATCTTCCCCACAGTAATTACAGTGTAGGCTACCCACATTATGGGAACAAGACCTTCCCACATTGGTTACATTAATAGGGTTACTCTCCTGTGTGAATCCTCTTATGTTGCATGATCTAAGAACTTTGACAAAAAGCTTCTTCACATTCATTATTTTCATGGGGTTTTCTCCCCAGGATGAGTTCTCTGAGATAGTATAGGGGATGAGTCCCAGCTGAACAATTTCCCATATTCCCAACTTCATATGGTACCTTCCTGCATTTATATTGTATAAAGTGGGTTCCCCTGATGAAATATTTCTCACAATTTCCTCATTTATAGAGCTTTTCTCTACTACACATCCTCTGATGTCAATTAAGGGAAAAGGTTAAGACTGAAGGCTCTCGCACATTCTTTACATTCATAAGGTTTCACTCCTGTACGGAGTCTTTCATGTTTAATAAAAGATGAGCTATTACTGAAGGTGTTACCACATCCATCCCATGTCTATGTTTTGTCTTTGTATGAATTCTCTGATGCTGAGTAAGATGTGTAAAACAGTTTAGGTATTTCTGCATTTGTAAAGGTATTCCATTACATTTGTAAGGTTTTGCTCGTGCAGCTTCTCTGGTGACCAATTAGGTTCAGGACTGTGAGAACTCACTGCTATATTTATCACAATTATGCACTATATAACCTTCAGAATCCGCTTTTGTGAAACAAAACCCTGAAATAAGGTTTGAGCCCAGACCAAATCCTTCCCCAAATTCATTACATTTATGACCATTCTGAGTCAAGATTTTTCTTGAGTAAAGATCATAGGCACAGACTAAAAAACTGAAGGAAACATACTGCAAAATGCATTATGGACAAAGAGTCCGTAATCTTATGAAACAGGAACTCTTATAAATCGACAAGAGAAATTCAATGAAAACAAGCAAAGGACAGAAATAAATAATTCCAAAAATAAATACAAATGGCCAGTGAGCACATGAACAGATGCAAGAGCAGAATGGCCCCCAGCCCCACCTGCCCAGTGCTGGGGTGGGCAAGCTCCCTCATCTCTCCTAGAACTCACTCTTTGCCCACGATGAGTGAGCAGGTGTAATGGGTTGGCGCTGGGAAGCGTGCAGAACAGAATCTGGCATATGGTACATGCTATCTAAGTGCTTGTTGCATTAAAAAGTAAAATCACGTTCCACTTCATCAACAAAAAAACAGAAAGCTTTATCTGTACACATGGCAAAGAACTCTTAAATCCTGACTATGGGAAGAGGGTGAGAACGTGCAGTGGAATTGGGAACGATTTTCCCTCTCTGTTCTGCGCATTACTGAAGTGCATGGACTTTATGGTGCTTTTATAATCTCAAAAATATAGAGGTATTTCCTCTTGAAAATAAAGATGCAAAAATAAATATCTTTTCATTACACCACTAAAAACCAAGTTGAAAATCCAAGGGCAAAAGCTACCACTTTTTTTTTTTTTTAATGCTTATGGTGGTACTAGATATTCAACATAATGTTTCCCATTTTAACCATTTCCAAGTACACAATTCAGTGGTGTTCGTTACATTCACAATGTTGTGCTGCCATCACCACCATTCATTACCAAAACCTATTCATCACCCCAAAAAGAAATTCAGTACCCACGAAGTACTAACTCTCCATTCCCCACATCTCCATCCCTGGAAACCTCTAATCTACTTTCTGTCTCCATTAATTTGCACATCCTAGTTATTTCACGTAAGCAAGATCATGCAATATTTGTACTTTTGTGTCTGGCTTATTTCACTCAAGGTTCTTCAAGGTTCAGCCATGTGGTTTCGTGTATTAGAAATTCATTCCTTTTCATGGCTGAGTAATATTCCATTATATGGATAGATTGCATTTTGTTCAACCGTTCATCTGCTGATGGATATATGGGTTGCTTCTACCTTTTGGCTATGATGAATAATGCTTTTATGAACATCCATGTGCAAGCATCTGTCTGTCCATGCTTTCAATTCTTTTGGGAGTGGCGTTGCCAGGTGATACGGTGGTTCTATGTTTAAATTCTGAAACCACCAAGCTGATTTCCACAGTATCTGCATCATTTTACACTCCCACCAACAATGCACAAGGATTCCTATTTCTCCACATTCTTATCAGCACTTGTTATTTTCCTTTTTTATTTTTAATAGTCATTCTAGTGAGTATGAAGTGGTATCTTATTTGCATTTCCCAAATGGCTAATGATTTGAGGCCACCACTCTTGAGAGCATGTAAATATAAAAATATTCAAGAAAAACCATTTTTTAAAATTCTTAAGTCCAATATTTAAAAACTGGAAACTTTACTGAGACATGAATCTCCTGAATATTGGCATTACATTTATTTGCCCCATATTTATAACATGATTCCACTCAAACTACAAAGAGGAGTTTTTACTTCAATAAAAAAATTAACCGAAGCTCATCTAGAAGAGTAACTAATATTATGAGAAAACTATTCTCCCAACCCCCCCAGATGCTCAGATATTATTTACTTTGGCTCTGAGAGAGGAACTAATAGGTGGCAATGCAACTGGGCCACAGGAAACCTTGAACAGAGAATTCTGCACAACTTAAAAATGCTCCCATATGACGAAGGTATCACACATCCATGGAGAAGGGAAATATTACTCAATAAATAATACTGGTTCAAGTAATAAGCATTTTGGGTAAATTTTAAATCATCTCACAGCTTTGACCACAATGAATTTCAGATATATTAAAGAAGTACACACACACACAACTATGAGAAAAACAAATCATACTCTCTGGGGACTTCTTTATAATTTCTTTTATATTCCAATTTTTCTATAATAAAAAATATAACTGTCCTGCTAATTGAAAACTGGTCATATAAAACAAAACTCTTCTACAGTCTTACAGCGGGTACACCCTAAAGATAATAAATTCCAACCTCCCAGCCCCCATCTGCTGCTGCCACGGGAGCTGTGTGGTTTGCTGCCCAGCCAGGCGGGCCCAGGCTGCCCTCACTCCAGTCGGCCCCAGCAGGCCACCCTGCCTGCCTGCACCCTTCTCCCAGAGGACAGGGACCCTCCGTTCTATCTGCCAGGCTTCTCTCTTGGTGCTGAGAACCGGGAATCCCAGCACCCAGCCCAGCCCGGCGCCCAGCCCAGCCCAATGTGACGTCCAGCCCAGCAAGCCCAGCCCAGCCCAGTGCCCAGCCCAGTGCCCAGCCCAGCCATACATACAGCTCACACCCAGCCCAGCCCAGCACTCAATCCAGTGCCCGGAACAAGACATGAATCCCACAAAGAGCAGAATGGCTGACGGTCTCAGCCTCACCTTCCAGAAAGCCCATCCCCAGGCATCCCCAGAAACGTGCCATCCTGCCTGGTCTCCTCCCCAGGAAGCATCTTCACCCAAATCTGTTCCATCTCAGGACACGGCACCTCCATCCACCAAGTCCTAGAGACAGGACCCCAAATCCCCTGTACCCATAACCTCCGCCCTCTGTCTGAGCCACACTGCAGGGTAAAATCCTTTACTGGGGTGACTTTAAAATCTCTGGATGGAGAAGGCACCTCCTACACCCAAATCGATTCCAGACAAAATGAATATTTCAATTTTAAAAAATATTACAAAGTGCTTAATGGGTTCAGGGTCTCCTTTCAGGGTGATGAAAATGTTCTGGAACTAGACAGAGGTGGTACTTGCACAACTTTGTGAATGTACTAATTGCCACAGAATTGTACACTTTAAACAGTTACTTTAATGTTATGTGAATTTCTTCTCAATAAAAAATAATACCAGAAACTTTAGGTGGACATACATAAACTTTTGCACCGTAAATGGTTCTCCTACAAGACATCAAAGGCAGTATTTATAATGATGTATTTTATTTCAGGAAAAAAAGTTTCTAAATATCAAAAACAAAATGTTAAAAAGGCAAACAGTTAATTGTTTAAAAACCCAAAACATATGACAAAGGCTAATATTCACCTTTTTTTGTTGTTTTTTTTAATATATTTATTTTTAATTGTGGTAAAACATACATTAGGAAAAAAATAATTTGAACCGTTTTGAGTGGACATTTCTTTGACATTAAGTTCACTGACAAGACTTTCACCACCATCATTTTCCAGACAATTTTCATCACCCTCAACCAAAACTCATACTTATTTAGCAATAAATCCCTATTCCCCACTCCTGCCACCCGATAACCACTATTCTGCTTTCTGTCTTTACGAATTTGCTTATTCTAAGTTTTTCATTTCAGAGGAATCATACAATATTTGTCCTCTTGTGTCTGGCTTATTTCACCCCACATGACGTCTTCAGGGTTCAGGCATGTTGTAGCATGGACTAGCACTTATTTCACAGCTGAATAACATTTCATTGCATGGATATACATTTTGCATATCCATTCATCTACTGATGAACACTTGGGTGGCTTTCACCTTTTGAATATTGTGCACAATGCTGCAATGAACACGGGTGGACAGATATCTGAGTCCTTGCTTTGAATACCTAGGAGAGGAATTGTTGGGTCATACGGTAATTCTGTGTTTAACTTTCTGAGGAACTGTACAGCTGTATTCTACAGTGGCTGCACCGCTCTACATTGCCACCAGCAATGCATGTGGGTTCCTTTTGATCCATACCCTAGCCCAAACTTGTTGTTTTCAGTTTTTTTTTTTTTTTTTTCAAATAATAGGCATCCTGGTGGATGTGAAGTGGTGTCTCACTATAGTTCTACTTTGCATCTATGGCTAATGATGTTGAGCACCTTGTCATATACTTATTGCCCATCTGAATATCATCTTTGGAGAAATGTCTGTTCAAATACTTGGCCCATGTTTTAAAAGTGCAATTTTATTGAGATATATTTACAAACCATAGAAACCATCTGAAGTACACCCAGTATAAATAGTATCATCACATAGTTGTGCCTGCATCCCCATGACCAAATTTAGAACATTTTCATTACTCCAGAAAAGAAATAAAAAGAAAAAAGAAAACCCAAATCCTCCCATACCCCTTATCCGCCCCTATTATTGACCCACGGTATTGGTGTGGTACATTTGTTACTGTTGATGAAAAAGTATTAAAATATTACTGCTAACTACAGTCCATAGTTTGTAATAGATACATTTCCCCCATATATCCGTTTATTACTAACTCCTTGTAATAGCACCGTATATTTGCTCTAATTCATGAAAGAATATTTTTATATTTGTACAGTTAATCAGGGACACTGTCCACCCCAAGAGTCACTGTGTTATACATTCCCATGTTTTCTCCTCCAACTTTCCTTCTGGTGACATCTATGGCTCTAAACTTCCCCCTTTCACCACATTTACACACCATTCAGCACTGTTAGTTATTCTCACAATAATGTGCTACCGTCACCTCTGTCCATTTCCAAACGTGTAAGTTCAACCTAGATAAACATTCTGCATATTAATCAACCACTCCCCTTTCTTTAGCCTCATTCGATATCCTGGTAACCTGTATTTTGTGTCTAGGAGTTTACATATTACAGTGAGTTTACATATTATAATTAGTTCACATCAGTGAGAATATACAGTATTTATCCTTTTGTGTCTAACTTATTTCACGTAACATAATGTGCTCAAGGTTCATCCATATTGTTGCGTACTTTAGAACTTCATCCCTTCTTACAGCTGAATAATATTCCATTGTATGTATATACCACATTCTGTTTATCCATTCGTTTGTCGATGGACAAATGGGATGTTTCCATCTTTGGCAATTGTGAAGAATGCCACTATTAGCATCAGTGTGAAAATGTTTGTGCCCCTTCTTTCAGATCTTCTGCATATATCCCTGAGAAGTGGGATAGTTCTTGGCCCACTTTTAAACTGGGTTGTTTGTCTTTTCCTGTTGACTTGTAGGAGTCCTTTTTATATTCTAGATATTAAACACATATCAGATATATAGTTTCCAAATATTCTCTCCTGTACTCTAGATTCTTTTCACTTTCTCACTAATGTCCTTTGAGGCCACAAAAGTTTTAAATTTTGTTGAGTCCTCTTACTCTATTTTTTCTTATGTTGCTTGTGCCTTTGGTGTAAAATCTAAAAATCCATTGCCTATACAAGATCCTAAAGATATTTCCTTACATTTTCTTGTAAGTGTTTTATAGCATTAGCTCTTATTTTTAGGTTGTTGATCGATTTTTAATTAAGTTATTTAATATGATGAGAGATAGGGGTCCACATTCATTCTTTCACATGTGGATTTCCAGTTGACCCCACATGATTTGTTTAAGAGACTATTCTTTGCCCATTGAATGCACTTGGCACGTGTCAAAAATCAAATGGCCATAGAAGTGGACTCTCAAATTCTATTCCATTGGTCTATATGTCTACTTTTATGCCAGTACCACACTGTTTTCTTTACTGTCATTTTGCAGTAAGTTTTTTTAGTTCAGTTTTATTGAGATATATTCACATATCATACAATCATCCATGGTGTACAATCAACTGTTCACAGCACCATCATATAGTTGTGCATTCATCACACCAGTCTATTTTTGAACATTTTCCTTATACCAGAAAGAATCAGAATAAGAATAAAAAAGAAAAAAGAACACCCAAATCATCCCCCCCATCCCACCCTATTTTTCATTTAGTCTTTGTCCCCATTTTTCTACTCATCCATCCATACACCGGATAAAGGGGGTGTGATCCACAAGGTTTTCACAATCACACTGTCACCCTTTGTAAGCTACATTGTTACACAATCATCTTCAGAGTCAATGCTACTGGGTTGGAGTTTGATGATTTCAGGTATTTACTTCTAAATACATCAAAACCTAAAAAGTGTTATCTATATAGTGCGTAACAATGTCCACAAGAGTGACCTCTTGACTCCATTTGAAATCTCTCAGCCACTGAAGCTTTATTTGGTTTCATTTCACATCCCACTTTTGGTCAAGAAGATGTTCTCAATCCCACGATGCCGGGTCCAGATTCATCCCTGGGAGTCATATCCTTGCAGTAAGTTTTTAAATCAGGAAATATGAGTCTTCCAACTTTGTTATTTTCAAGATTATTTTGGCTATGTGGGGTCCCTTGCAATTCCATATGATTTGAGGATCAGAAAAAAAAAGGCTGCTGGAATTTTGATAGTGAGTGTATTGAATTTGTAGATTGAGAATTGACATCTTAACAATATTCAGTCTTCCAATCCATGAACATGGAATGTCTTTCCATTTATTTAGGTCTTCTTTAATTTCTTTCAGTAATGTTTTGTAGTCTTCAGGGTATACATATTTCACCTCCTTGGTTAAATTCCTAGGTATTTCATTCTTTTAGATACTATTGCAAAAGGGATTTTTAAAAAAATTCCTTTCCGGATTCTTCATTACTGATGTATAGAAATCCAACTGACTTCTGCATCTTTATCTTGACTCCTGTAACTGTGCTGAAATTGTTTACTAGTTCTCATAGCTTTTTTTGGTGAAGTCTTCAGGATTTTCTCTATATATGATCATGCCATCTGTGAATAGGGATAATTTGCCTTCTCCCTTTCCAATCTGAATGACTTTTATTTATTTTTCTTGTATGGCTGCTCTGTGTAAAACTTTCAGTACGATGCTGAGTAACAGTGGTGACAGTGGAATCCTCACTTGTTTCTGATCTGGAGGGAAAGCTTTCAGTCTTTAACCACTGACTATTATATGTCCTGTGGGTTTTCACAAATGTCCTTTATCGTGTTAGGAAAGTTCCCTTCTATTCCTAGTTTTCTGAGTGGTTTTTTTTTTTTTTTTTTTTTATCATGAAAGGAGGTTGGATTTTGTCAAATAAATGCCTTTTCTACATCAATTGAGATGATCATGCATTTTTCCCTTTATTCTCTTTATCTGGTGTGTTCCACTGATTTTTTTATGTTGACCCACCCTTGCATCCCTAGAGTAAATTTCACTTGGTCATGGTGTATAATCCGTTTAGTATACCATTGGATTCGGTTTGGCATTATTTTGTAGAGGACTTTTGCACCTAAGTTCATAAGGGATACTTGACTGTAATTTTCTTTTCTTGTTCTATCTCTATCCGGCTTTGGTATTAGGGTAATGCTGGCTTCATAGAATGAGTTAGGAAGTGAACCCTCCTCTTCTACTTTTTGGAAGAGTTGGGGAAGGATTGGTGCTAAATCTTTAAGTGTTTGGTAGAATTCAGCAGTGAAACCACCTGGTCTTAGATTTTTTGTTGTTGGGAAGATTGTCACTTTTCTTTGTTGGGAGGTTTTTGGTGGCTGATTTAATATCTCTACTTGTCATACGTCTGTTGTGATTTTCTATTTCTTTTGCATCAGATTAGGTAATTTGCATGTTTCATAATTTGTCCATTTCATCTAGAATTTTCCTGGAAAATGTTCCATTTGCACTTGAGAAGAATGTGTATTCTGCTATTTTTGTTGTACACTCTATATATGTCAATTAACCTACGATGGTTAACAGTGTTGTTCAAGTCCTCTATTTCCTTACTCATCTTCTGCTTAGCTGTTCTATCGATTATTGAAAATGATATATTGAAATCTCCAAATGTTATTGTATTGTTGATTTTTGTGCATATGTTTTGGGGCTCTGTTGTGAGGTGCATATGCATTTTTTAAGCATTATATCATCTTGCTGGGTTGAATTTATTATCAATATATAATGTCCTTCTCTGTCTCTTGCAATCTTTTTTGACTTAAAATCTGTTTTGTCTAAGCATTAATAGAGCCACTCTGGCTCTCTTTTGATTACTGTTTGCAGTAATCTTTTTCTACTGTTTTACTTTCAACTTCTTTGTGTCTTTGTACATAAAGTGACTCTCTTGTGGAAAGCATAAAGATGGATCACACTTTTTCATCTGATCTGCCAATTTCTGCCTTTTAATAGAGGAGTTTAACCCACTGACATTTAAGGTAATAATTGAGAAGAAAGAATTTACTTTTGCCACTTAGCTATTTGTTTTCTGTATGTCTTCAAGGTTTTTAGTTCCTAAATTACTCCATTACCACCCCCTTTTTAAAATATTTAGTTGCTTTTTTGTAGTGTAACAGTTCAAGCCCCTTCTTTCCTTTTCTTTCTTCATTTTTTTTTTTAGTTATTTCCTTTTTGGTTACCTTCGTAAACAAAATGAACATCTTATAACAAAGATCTAGTTCAACTAGAATCACCCTGGTTTTAACAATATACAGACTCCCTCTCCCATTTATTGTTATATAAATTTTACATCTTTATACACTGTCTGCCCATTTACATAGATTTATAATGCTATTTTACACATTTGCCTGTTAAGTCATATGGGGGGAGAAGCAGTTACAAATGAAAAGTACAATAATACAGGATTTTATACTTAATATGAGTTATCTTTTCTAGTGCTCTTTATTTCTTTTTATGGCTTTGTGTTACTGCCGTGTCCTTTTATTTCAGCTTGAAGGGCTCCCTTTAGCATTTCTCTATTTCCCCTAAGAGCAATGGCTCAGTATTCACTAATTCAGGGTTTGCAGTGGCTTTATGAAATATAACAACTGCAAATAATGAGAATTGACTGTACCATACCTTGATTGACCCAAACGCAGGGTCTACACTACAGTTACGGTCAACAGCCTGTGGACCTGGTCACAAACAGTGAACAAGTAGCCTCATCAGACTCAGAGCACACTCTGAAATATATACATTACTATAATTTAAGGAGGTTTTTATCAAGAGAAAAATCAAGAGAAAAATTTAAGGAGGTTTTTATCAAGAGAAAGAGTAATAGGTATGTTGGTGATGTTGCTGGAGAGTAGTAAAAGCACTAACACCTGTGACCACGACTGGGGTTTCTGAAACCAAACTACATAGCTCAGGGGGTCCTCCCCAGTGGATCTGCTTGTCACACTCACCAGGGTACCCAGCCCGTGTCCAGCTGCGGGGTGCCACGTGGGCAAAAACTGACACCTGCTGTATAACTCAGCAGTCCCTTTGCAGATTTGGAACTGACAAAGCTCACAGTGAAATCTACTGGTAAAACCTCTGCCTTAGCCCCAAATGGCTTCAGAAGCAGAGGGTGGGGGGTGGAATATGTGCCCAGGGGTGCTGGCTGCTCCTAAGTTGGCTGGGATCGTGGAGAAAGCTCCGGTCAGGCTCTGCCTGAGAGGCCACAAGCTGTGGATCCGCAGATTTCCAAGCAAAGTGGGCAAATCAGACTCACAGCTCCCCAGGCCCAGAGGTAACTCGGGGAGGGCAGAGGGCTGGGAATATGGGGCCATTCTAGCCTCGGCGACACCCCAGCTACAACTGTTACACTTCCGCAGTGTTCCTGCACGGTCACCCAGAAAGCTGGATGAGCACCGGCCCCAGGGGCGGACAGAAGCATTCTTGGATACCCCCAAACAGGCTGAAGGACAATGGCAACATGCAAATAAGTCTTTTTTAAATGTCAGAGGACCCCCAAAAGTCTGGACACCTGAGCTGCAGACCTTTCCCACCCACAGGGACCCCAGGGTCCAGGGGACTCAGAGACCCACCCACCCTGGCTCCTCCTGGCGCCTGTGTCACCCCCAGGGGAAGGGGCACCCCTGATGTCACCCCCTGTCCAGGAAAGCACCTGGACGCTCAACTTCTGAGAGAGGACAGAGCAAAGACCCCTGAGTGAGGGACTCAGATGGGAACCCCCAAAGCTGTGAACCCCGCATTGGGAACCAGTCCCAATGGCCAGACAGGGGCACAGGCAGGATGGAGATTCCCCCCCCTTCAGGTTACCGATACCGATCTCACCCCTAATGGGCACCTACTGCAGTGGGGCAAGTTGGGTGCCCCCCACGCAACTCCCAAATTAAGGGCGTGCCCTCAAGAGGTTCAGGGTCCCAAATACCCTCCTTGTTCAAAGGTGGGGAGGGGGTTCTGCCTGAGAGGAGACCCTCTACCCTCTTCCAGCTTTACCTCTGGGGACTGAGAGAGAACCCCGGAGGCAGGTGGGGAGCCCTGGGTTCCCGCTGCGCACGGCCAGGAGTGTGCCATCACCCCACACGGGACAGGACCTGGGGGCCCCTCGCCACAGCCCTCCAAGAAGGCGGATGGTGGGGAGGGGGCGGCTCCGGCCTGCAGCCCCGGGCCGGGGTCTCAGTCAGGCCGAGCAGACAGATCCGGACCCTCGTCCACGTGAGGAACGTTACACCTGGACAAGCCACCCCGAGATGGACGCACGGACACTGGGCCACACAGCACGTGCAAACTCCAAGAGGCGACACACGCAAACGCTGACCCGGTGCGCGCAGGCACCCACCCACCCGAACCCCCCACCGCGGGCCGTCCCGTCCCCGCGCGCACCAGGCAGGCGGCCGCCCCCAGGCCCACCTCGTTCCGGGTCCCCAGACCCGCGCTCCGGCCCAAAAGAGATGCACGAGGGCTGCGGGGCGGAGCACGCCTGCGCAGAACGGCTGCGCGTCTGTTCCCGCAAACTACATTTCCCAGAAGGCCTCGCGCGGCGCCGCCGCCGAGACGGGCGCCCCAGCAGAGGGCGCCGGCGCGGGGGCGCACGGGAAATGTAGTCCGGCCGCCGTGGGCGCGCGGTGCACGGGCGTTGGGTCCGCCTTTCGCGTGGGTGTCTTCCCGCCCCGTGCGCCGGGCTCGCTGCAGTCCTCCGGGGGCTCGGGGTCTGTCTGCAAACCAGTCATTGATCGGAGACGCCTGGAGGCCCCTTTGTGCACCACACCTGTCGGGCTGTCCACCTGTCCTCCAGGTCTGTCTTTCTGTGACGTCCCCGACGGTCCCTCTCTGCACCGTCCATGTTGCGCTGTCCACGTGTGCTGCTGGCTCAGCGCCCGTCCATCTAGATTTCTGGGTGTGTTGAGGTCAAGGTGGAAGTGAGACAGAGAGGAGTATTTATAATGATAAGGACAATAATCGGTGAGGTGTTTGCCTCAGGATACAGACGACGGAAACTTCAAGAAAGTACCAGGGGAAAAATCAACAGCAACAAATACAAGTCGACACCTTAATTCACCTATTGTAGCCCAGGGCAGAAGAAGTAGGCAAAAGTAAATAAATAAATAAATAATAATAATAATAATAATATGGATGCTCCGAAGTAGATTACAATTTTAGTAGCTAGTATTTCCTGAGCATTTACTATGTACCAGACATAAATTCTCTTATTTATCATCATCACCATTTTAAAGTCAGGAAATCGAGGCTCATGGAAGCTAATGGATTTCCACTTCTGACTTGATGCCATGACAACTGCTTTTACCCTCCTGCCCATTACACTGGAGAAAATGTATGAACTGGCAGTTTTCAGACATAGGACCACAGGCAGCAGAAGATGGTGATCCAGGATAGAAGTTAAACAAAGTCATCCCTAAATAAAGCCTCCAATATCCAGAACCATCAGAAAGCAGTAAACAATTTCCAGAGCTCTTATAGGGCTGGGGATAGTTTGGGTTCCCATTAGCCACAATGGAAAAACCTACACAGGGCATCGAGCAAAGCTCTCAGAAAGGTATTGCCTGAAGTGTAGGGCTACATTCACCTTGACTAAAGACACTTCTGAACCTGCCCTAATAAAGCTTAAAAAACAAGTCTCAAATGACTCAAAATGATAAAACTGATTCCAAGTCTCTTAGCTGCATGCCAGAACAAAGTGCAATCCTGAAGGAATACAGCCAAGTCCAGCAACCCAACAATAAAAATTCACAATGTCCAGCATCCAACTGAAAATTACCAGGCATTCAAAGAAGCAAGAAAATACAATCCCTAATCAGGAGAAAAATCAACCAATAGAAATGGACCAGAAATGACAGATGATGGAATTAGCAGACATGGTCATGAAAATAGCTCTTAGAATTATACTCCATGCATTCAAAAAAGTAGAGGAAAACGTGAATATGAAGATGAGAGAAATGGAAGCTATTAAAAAAACCCAAATGGGAGTAACAATCCCAGATGGAGTAAACATATGCCAACCTTTCTCTACCACTGAATGCAAATATAAAAACTGGATATAATGCACTGCACAGCTGCTTGAAGTCTCTCAAAAGTAAACATCAGCAGGTGGAGCAGGAAAGAACAACAGTATTTGAAGTGCCACTGAACTGGTATATTTAAACCATACCAAGAGTCTCAAAACATAATATTCCCAATGTTCAGGGAATGATAAAAAATTACCTGATACGTGAAGAACCACAAAAATCTCAGCTCCTGTGGGAAGAAAACAACCAACAGAGAAAAATGATAAGATTGCAGAGATGTTGGAATTATCTGACAAAGACTTCAAAGCAGTTATTACAAAATGCTTGAACAAAGCAATTACAAACACTCAAATGCATGAAGCAAACAGGGACAGAACTTAAAGGAGAAATAGACAAATCCAAAATTAGAACTGGAGACTTCCACGTTCCTCCCTCAATAATAGCTAAAACTAGTAGATGGGAAGTCAGCAAAGATCTAGAAGAACTGAACAACACCATCAACCAACTAGCTCTAACTGATGTGTATAGAATACTGTACCCAAGACAGTGGAAAACCCATTGTTTACACATTCACATGGGACATTAACCAAGATAGACCATATCCTGAGTCATAAATAAAATCTTAACAAATTCAGAGAAATTAAAATACTTTGCAGTATGTTCTTTGACTATAATGGAATTAATCTAGAAATAAATAACAGAAAATTAACAAGACTATATCAAGACACTTCAAAACAAACAATACACTTTTAATTAATCTATGGATCAAAGACGAAGTGTTGAGGGAAATTAGAAAATATTTTGAACTGAACATAAGGAGAAAATGCAATATATTGAAACTTGTGGGATGCAGCTAAAGCAGGGATTTGATAGAAACTTAGAGCATTAAAGAAAAATACAATGGAGTTTTATTTGTACTAGAACTCTAGGGATTTTATAGCTGTAAACGCCTACACTTAAAAAGAAGAAAGATCACAAATCAATAATCCAACCTTCCACCTTTAATAAATAGGAAAAGAAGAGCACATTAAACCCAAAGCAAGCAAAAGGAAGGAAATAAAAAAGATTAGAAAGGAAATAAATCAACTAGAGAATAGAAAAATGACAAAGAAAATCAGTGAAATCAAAAATTTTATTTTTTTTTTAACATCAATGAAATTAACAAACCTTTAGCTAGACTACCTGAGAAAAACATGATCTTATACAGAAAAAATCCTAAGAAATACCCCAGAAAACTATTGGAAACTAACAAATGAGTTCACCACAGTTGCACAATACAAGATCAATATGAAAGTCAATTGTATTTTTATATACTTGCAACAAACCATCTAAAAATGAAACTAAGAAAGCAATTCCATTAGCAGTCACATCAAAAAGAATGAAACACTTAGAAGTGAATTTAACAAAAGAAGTGTAAAATGTCTACTCTGAAAACTACAAAACATTATTGAAAGAAATTTTTAAAAATCTAAATAAAGGAAAAATATCCCGTATTCATGGATCTAAGACGAAACATTGCTCAAGTGGCAACTCCCCAAACTGATCTACAGATTCAATAATTGCTTCTTTGTAGAAATTGAAAAGCTGATTCTAAAATTCACGTGGAATGACAAGAGACCCAGAATAGCCAAACAATCCTGAAAAGCAAGAACAAAGTAGAAGAATTTATACTTCCTGATTTAAAAACTTACTTTAAAGCAAAAGTAACAAAGACAGGATAGTGCTGGCACAAGGAACAACACATAGAATGTTAGAATAGACTCGAGATCCTGAAATACACCCATACGTTTATGGCCAACTGTTTTTCTACAAAGAGGCTTTGGTGGTTTGGAGCTATGTGTACCCCGACAAACATGTTCTTAAATCTAATCCATTCCTGCGGGTGTGGACCCACTGTAAACTACCACAGGTAAGGTGTGAGCCACTTCATTCAGGATTGGACTTAATCCTCTTACTGGAGTCCTTTATAAACAGACTGGATACAGAGAGAGAAAGCCACGGATGCAAGAAGCTGAAATCAACGAAACCGGGAAGAGAAGAGAGAGACCAGCAGATGCCGCCATGTGCATTGCCTTGTGGCAGAGGAGCCGAAGATCACTGGCAGCCGGTTTTCGGGAAGAAAGTATCGCCTCAATGATGCCTTGATTTGGACATTTTCCTGGACTCTAACTGTAAGCAACCAATTCCCTGAACCCATTTCATGGTATTGCTTTCAGCAGCCTGGGAAACTAAAACAAGGGCCAAGACCATTCATTGGGGAAATAATAGTCTTTTAAAGAAACGGTGCTGGGACAACTGGACGGCCACATGCAGAGGAATGAAGCTGGATCCTCACCTTACACCATATATAAAAATTAACTCAAAATGGATCAGAAACCTAAATGTAAGAGGTAAAACTATAAAGCTCTTAGAGGAAAACATAGGAGGAATCTTCAAGACCTTGGATTTGGCAAAGGATTCTTATGTATGACACCATAGCATGAGCAACAAAAGAAAAAACAGACAAATTGAACTTTCTCAAGATTTAAAACTTGTGCATCAAAGGACACTTTCAGGAGAGTGAAAAGGCAACTCACAAGAATGGGAAAATGTATTTGTAAATCATATATCTGATAAAAGATTAATATGCAGAATATACGAAGAACTCCTATAATTAAGAAAATTTTTACTGTGCAAAGGACTTGAATATACATTCTCCAAAGAAGATATACAAGTGACCAATAAGCACATGAAAAGAGGCTCAACATCAGTGGGTCATCAGGGAAACGCAAATCAAAACCACAATGACATAGCAATTCACACCCATGAGGGAGGCTAGAATAAAAAAAAGTCAGATAACAAGTGTTGACGAGGACGTGGGAAACTGGAAACTTGTACACTGTTGGTGGGAATGTAAAATGGTGCAGCCACTTTGGGAAACAGTCTGACAATTCCTCAAACGATTGATTAAACATAGAGTTACCATATGACCCAGCAATTCCACTCCCAGGTATATGAACAAGAGAAATGAAAACTCAAGTCCACAAGGAAACTTGTACATGAGTGTTTATGGCAGCATTATTTTATAATAGCCAAAATTCAGAAACAACCAACTATCCATCAACAGACCAATGGATAAAAATGTGGTCTCTTCATACAATGAGATATCACCCAACCATAAAAAGGAATGAAATTCTGCTACATGCACAACATGGATGAACCGTGAAACCATTACGACAAATGAAAGAAGCCAGTTACAAAAGGCCCCACGTTGTATGATTCCTTTCATATGACAGTCCAGTGAGGGGAATCTGTAGACAGAAATTAGATTAGTGATCGCTCGGTGGGGTGGGGAGTGATGTGTAAAGGGTCCAGAGTTTCTCTGTGAGGTAGTAGAAATGTCCTAAGTCTGATTATGAATAGACTGAAAACCACTGAAGTGTACACTTTAAATGGGTGAACTGTATGGTATATGGATTATATCTCAATAAAGTTGATTATATCTCAACAAGTTCACAGAAATGTTGCTATATTAGGTAACTTTCTTGGGGTAAAGTAGGAACATGTTGGAAGTACAGCAGTTATCTTAGGTTAGTTGTCTTTTTCTTACTCCCTTGTTATGGTCTCTTTGAAATGTTCTTTTATTGTATGTTTTTTATTTTTTATTTTTTTCATACAGTTGATTTAAAAAAAAAAAAAACAAGGAAAAAAATATGTAGAGCCCCCTTGAGGAGCCTGCGGAGAATGCAGGGGTATGGGGCTACCCCACCTCGATGGTTGCTAACATGACCACAGACATAGGGGACTGGTGGTTTGATGGGTTGAGCCCTCTACCATAGGTTTTACCCTTGGGAAGACGGTTGCTGCAAAGGAGAGGCTAGGCCTCCCTATAATTGTGCCTAAGAGCCTCCTCCCGAATGCCTCTTTGTTGCTCAGATGTGGCCCTCTCTCTCCGGCTAAGCCAACTTGAAAGGTGAAATCACTGCCCTCCCCCCTACGTGGGATCAGACACCCAGGGGAGTGATTCTCCCTGGCAACGTGGAATATGACTCCCGGGGAGGAATGTAGACCTGGCATCGTGGGACGGAGAACATCTTCTTGACCAAAAGGGGGATGTGAAAGGAAATGAAATAAGCTTCAGTGGCAGAGAGATTCCAAAAGGAGCCGAGAGGTCACTCTGGTGGGCACTCTTATGCACACTTTCGACAACCCTTTTTAGGTTCTAAAGAATTGGGGTAGCTGGTGGTGGATACCTGAAACTATCAAACTACAACCCAGAACCCATGAATCTCGAAGACAGTTGTATAAAAATGTAGCTTATGAGGGGTGACAATGGGATTGGGAAAGCCATAAGGACCACACTCCACTTTGTCTAGTTTATGGATGGATGAGTAGAAAAATAGGGGAAGGAAACAAACAGACAAAGGTACCCAGTGTTCTTTTTTACTTCAATTGCTCTTTTTCACTCTAATTATTATTCTTGTTATTTTTGTGTGTGTGCTAATGAAGGTGTCAGGGATTGATTTAGGTGATGAATGTACAACTACGTAATGGTACTGTAAACAATCGAATGTACGATTTGTTTTGTATGACTGCATGGTATGTGAATATATCTCAATAAAATGAAGATAAAAAAAATAAAGTGAAAAAAAAAACAAAAACCTAATGACAATACACATCTATCCCCCCGCCCCCTCCAAAAAAGACAAGCAAAAACAAATGATGCACTATTTACAGGATACCTACAAACAAGAAAAAAAATTTTTAAATATATATATCAAGGAAAACCATTCATTCAGGGTTAGCCCTAAGCTGGGGAAACATGGGTGTGAGTTGGGGGTTGACTAGTGGCTCACAGGCTGTCATTATGTTATGCTCCAAAGTTACATATATGCTACATATTATTTCGTGTGTTTCCCATATTGCATTAAACATATAATAAAGAGGATACTCGCCCTCTTGGCAGCTTTCTCCTTTTTGGGACAGGAAGATGTAGAGGAAAGAAAGGCTTAATGGGGGCATCGGTTACAGGGGTGTACACCAATGTCTGACATAACCTGGTTCTAATTCTGGAAAGAGGTCTACACTCGCGCTCCCACGTGCCCCCCAGCCCCACCTGTCCCGTTCCATCACCCCCACCACAACAGCTATTAAGGTCCTGGGGCTCAGTGTGGGGGGGGGCAGGGAGTGGCAAGGGTGCACCCCGCCCCGACGTGCACGCCCCTCCCCACCCTGCGCCCCCCTCCACGTCCTGCCACAGGCCGAGGGCTCAGAGCCCGGGCAGGGAACCCCGGGGACCCAGCCCCCACCCCCCCAACCATACCCACTGCCCCTCTTCACCCCAGACGGGAGCACGGGGACACAGCCAGGCGCGCGCCCACCTGGAGCCCCTTGGGCCTGGCGGGAAACCCAGGCGCACACGCAGCCCCAGCCCGGAAATAAAGGGAGTGCACAACTATTGAGTGCTTGCTGAATACCAGGCCCTGTGCAGGCGCCTTTAGTGGCTGATAGTGGATGTGCATTAATTATGCACCTACTGTGTGTCAGGCTCTTTCCTGGGCCTTGGCAAGAAAGAAAGTCCCTGCCCCCCTGGAAGCCAAGTCCAAAGTGGGGGACAGAGTGCAACCAAGTGCTAACAAATACAATTACAGTTACTGCATCATTACTCGGTGCTAACAAATACAATTATAGTTACGGCATCATTTTCTAAATGCTTTCTAACTTTCTGATGTATTGTGGTGCAGCCAGAAGCAATTATCTGGAATGGTTGTGACGCACCGAACTTGAACCCTGGTGGCTTGTTTCTTTGATGACATGCTCTATTTTATAGCTGTATAGTCCAGATAACTAACTCGTGGCTGGCCCCACATGTATCCCCTCATCTTGTCTGGCAACCCGCCGAAGCCCCCGAGTGTTTGTTAACAAAATAACACGAGTCAGCCCAGAAATGACCAAGCTGGCTCTCGTCAGAGTGGACTGAGCCAGACATGCAAAAACCTAAACCTTAAACTTCAAATGAGCTAAGCACGTAGGCAATCTGCACGCACCCAGAGACGCGCTGTCTCTAACCTCGTCATCTAGACCTGCTGAGTTTGGTTGCATGCTGGAAAGCACTGGAAGTTTCTCCGATTCGGGGAGACGATTAGAGGGTCTGCCGTCCTCTCCTCCCCAGGCCAGCCTTTGCTAAGTAAACCTTTTCTCTCCTCAAAATCCCAGTGCCACTTAATTAGCCCTGGTGCACGCACATCGGGCAAGGACTTGCTTTTGCATGGCCACGGGAGCAGGGCCCTGCCCCCCAGGGGTCATGACAACGCCGGGCAGCGCCAGCTGGGGGGGCCCAGAGGCACGTGGGGTCAGGGAAGGCCTTCCTACGCGTCACCTCTAAACTGTGTTCAAAGGTGCAAACCCAGTGGGCTTGGAGGAACGTGGGGTGCAAGCTCGGGGTGGGGGTGGGGTGCCGGGACAGGGGTGTCAGGGGTCCCAGGAGGCCGTGGGCAGGAGCTGGGTGTGAGCTGCTGCGAGGTCACGGCCGAAGAGCCCAGAGACGCAGCCCTTGGCCCCGGGGACATTGATGGGGACTTTGATGGAGGTGTCTTTATTTTCATTTGCTCAATTTTTAAAAAATTTAAAAATAGATTTTTTTCTTGAATCTTGTCAAACGCTCTTTCTCGCTCTATTGATAAATCATAATTTTTTTCTCTCCCATTCTTCCAGCATGAAAAATTGCATTATTTTTTTTCTCCTGCCCTCCAGCCCAAGGATTTTGAAAACTCACCTTTACTCAACTATATTTACATGAAATATAAATCGGCACATTTCAGGTTCACAGGAAAAAGGACTTCTGACAAATGTGTGCACCTGCGTCACCCCACCCCATCAAGAGAGAACACCTCAGTCATTCCAGAAAGTTCCCTTGAGCCCCCTTTGCAGTCCATCTCCCACTCACCCTCTCGCCATCGATTTCTATCACTCCCCCTCAGCTTAAGTTTGAATTTACTTTTAATTTCGCCTGGTGTGTTCCCTCTTCCTCTTTTTCTCTGTTCCCACCTCCCCCACCAAGTCTCCCCGGAGATTTCTAAGTCTTCTTTCTTCCTTATTTTCATGGGCGTCTGGACCTGGCGCCAGAACCCCCCTCCCCAGCCCGTCACTGGGAATGAGGGGACAAGGGCAGTCAGTCCCCAGGATCACCGGTCACGGAGACCCCCAGCCGGCAGGGAAAGGGGAGCTCTGAGGCGCTGGGGCCGGGGCACCCCCTCTGCCCTCCGCCAGCAGCCACCGCACATGCAGACACCCTTCCATCCGGGCTTGTAGGTGGCAGAATGTGGCACGGAGTGGTTGAGACAGTTGCAGCCAAGAACCCGGAAGTTTCCCCCTCGGAGCCCAGGCGGGGGGTGCCAGGCCCACCCACGGCCCGGACTGGCCAGAGCCACCCTTCGGGGCTGCTGACGCCAGGCCCAGGCAAACAAGGCCATTCCCAGGCACTGAGCTTGTCCTCGAGGTCACGCAGGATCATTACAGGTAATGAGCTGCCCCTGCAGAGCCTGCTGCCCCAGGACAGTTTCCAGGGAACTCTGTGTAGCCACTGCCCCCCAGGGCCCAGTGAGCAGGGCAGGGGGTGTGCCCTGAGTGCAGCCCCCCAGCCCTGCACTAAGAACCGGGGCGAGTCATTGTCCCTTCCTGACCCCTTCTTTAAGACAGGGGCCACCTGCAGCTCAGGGGTCAGCAAGGCAGAGACATCCGAGTTCCTGGGGGCCCTGGGACGGCGTGGCCTCTGCCCCCCTGACTGCTGCCCTCACAGCCCGGTTTCGGACAGGCGGGGAAACTGAGGCTGGGAGAATGCAGCGGGATGGCCCAAGCCAGACCTGAAGCCAATGTCCCCTCCCGGCCGAAAGGCTCCCTGTTGGCTTCTTGGGGTCAGCCCTGCTTGGCTAGCAGCTTGTCCTCCTGCAGCTTCTCACCTGCATTTTCACGGAAACATAGAACAAGGTACACCAGCCCTGCCCGCAAAGCCGCACGCTCCACTCGGCCTCGGAACCTTGGGGTCTGTGTTTCCAGAAGCTTCCCGAATGGCCGTGGCCCTGCAGTCCTAAGCTGCCCCCTGCCCCCACCCCCGGAGGCCACCCGAGCGGGCCAGGGGCAGAGCTGGCCGGCACCTGCCCGCCCAACCCTGTCCCCCCACCCCCCACCCGCCTCCTCTCTGGGTGGCTGCCCCTGGGTGTAATGGCAGCAGGGCGAAGCGGTGACGACAGCGAGGTCCCACGGAGGGGCTGCCCCCTCCTGCCCCCGGCCCTGGCCGCTGAGGCTGCCCTGCTGCAAGAGTCTGCGAGAGGCAGGGTGCAGGGCCAGTGTGGGGAGCAGCCCGGCCCTGCTCACCCATTCCCCCGTTATGCTGCCCCGGGCACACAGAGGGCAGGGGGTGGGGGTGCGAGAGGAGCCCGCGGGGGTCCCCGTCAGCTCTCGGCCCCTCCACCTGCTGCCCCCCGCCACCCCTCTGCCACCTCCTTACTCAGCTCACCTCCTCCGGCGTGGCCTGACTCGTCACCCCGGGGCCCCCCGGCTGCCTCCCCCCTCCCTCTGGGCCACCTTGTCCTCCACACGCAGGGCTCTGGGACCCCCCCCACATCCAAGCGGCCACCCTCCACCTGCAGCCCCTTCCCGGGCATCTCGCCGCACACGGAACAAGCCCCAAGCCCAGGCTCAGCTCCCATCACGGTCCCGTCCCTACGCGGTTCGGGACGGTGAGAGTGGGGGCCTCACCCTGTCCAGGTGTCCTCTGCAGCCTGCCCCCGCCCTTCTCACCTCGAGAGTCCCCCCCGTTCTTCTCCCACCCCCCTAGCCTCTTTGCCAGCCCCTCCTGGGGATCTCCTTTCTCCCTTCCCAGTGAGGATGGGGGCTGGGGAAGGAACCAGGGCTCCTCTGTCAGCAGGATTTTAATGACTGTGGGGTTTGGGGGTGGGGAGGGGGAGAGGACGGCTAACGAGGCCCCAGGGAGCAGCAGAGCAGATGCCAAAGGGCGGTCCCAGGGGGGCAGGTGACTCATCAGGAATGGGGTGGTGGTGGTTCTGAGGGGCTGAGTGCCAAATTATCAACCCCCCAACTCACCCCTTGCAGGGATATAAGCTGCAAGGAAGCATGGAAGGAAAGAATGGGGGGCACCCAGGCTGCTCCCCGAGAGCAGGGTCTACAGCACCCCCCACCCACCCACGGAGAGAGCAGCATAAGGCCCAGGCCCCTGTGGGCCCCGGGGACACAGGTCCCCGCGGCTGGCTGTTCTCCCCTGCCACCCCCAGTGGATCCAGGCCAGGCCCTCCCTCCCCACGATGTGCCGGGCCCAGGACACAGCGGCCTAATTAGCCCCTGGGGGTGCAGTGGAACAACACACTGGGGGGCGACCATCCTCCCGCAGGGCCCGCAGCCCCTGGCGTGGCCGTGAAATGGGCACAGGCAATGCACGGCTCGTGCAAAGGCCCAGGGGCTGCAAGCCTGGCTCCTCCCCTCACCCCCAAGGGTAAAGTGGGGGGAAGGTCCCGGCCCCACCCGCCCAGGACCCTCCGGGCCGCATCATTCATTCACTGACACCTTCACCAATGTTCTGTCTGGACATTTGGGACCAGCTGTGTCCGGGTCCCCGGGGAGGGCTTGGCCCTGGACAAGAGGACCTGGCCCTGCTCTCAGGGATCCCACTGGGGATGGAGGGGTCAGGCAACAGAGAACCACTTAAACACGGCTGGGAGGGGTGCCGTGGTGGACGGCCAGTGTGGCCAGGAAGGATTCCCTGCCAAGTGACTTCCAGTGGAAGGATGAGTGGGAGCAAACGGGGACCTGGAGAGGTCAGGGGGACATCGGGGAGCAACAGACGCCCCCCAAGAGCTTTCCTATTGGGGCAGGAGGACATGGCTGGGGACGCCCGGGGATGGTTTCCTGCAGCTGCCCGGGGAATGAAAGGGGATGGAGGGGGGCAATCAAAGTGGCCTGGAAGCAGGTGGCCATGCCAAGGGGTCGGTGACTACAGGCGCCCGGGAGAGAAGCTCCGAGGGCCGGGAGGGCGCGCGGCTGCCCCTGGGCTCGCAGCCTGGCTCTGCGCCCACCGCTGCCCAGAAGGCGGCCCGAGCCCCGCGGGGCAAATCCCGAGCACCGTGGCCCGCAAGCGATGCCCGAGAGGTCCCCGGGGGTCCGGCCGTGCCGGGCTTCCCCGGGCCGTTTCTCCGGAGGCCCCGGTCGTTCCCACAGCCGCCCCGGAGGCCCTCTCCACGGCGCGTCGCCCGGGCCCGGCTGTCGCTAGGCTGCGGGCAGGGGCTCCGCGATCGGCGGTGGCGGCGGAGGCGCGGATGGCGGCGGAGCCCGGGCGCTCGTGGGCCCAGGCGCGCACCGCGTACGGCGCCAGCGAGGCTCTGCGGCGCGGGGCCGCCCGCCGCCGGGACCCCGACGGGCCGCAGCCCAATGGGCCGGGCCCCGAAGGCACCCGCGGCCCGGGCCGCCTGGCTCGGCTGCGGGGCCAGCTGCGGGCTGAGGCGGCGGCGCGGGCCGAGGCGCCGCGGCTGCTGCGGCTGGTGGAGCGCGCGGGGGCCGCGGCGGCCGGGGCCGGGGCCGGGGAGCGGGCGGACGCGCGCAGCCGCGGCTCGGTGTGCTCGGTGTGCGGGGAGCCCCGCGGCGGGGCCACCTACCCCGCGGGCGTGCTGGAGGTGAGCGAGCGGCAGCTGCAGGCGGGGCTGGCGGCCGTGCGCGCCGAGCTGGGCGCGGGGCTGGAGGCGCTGCGCGCGGAGCTGCGGGCCGAGCTGGAGGCGCTGCGCGCGCTGCTGCCGCCCCCCGCGCCCGCGCCCCCGGACCCCGCGCGCCGCGAGCCCCGCGCCGGCCCCCGCGCCCCCCGCGGCCCGGCCCTGCTGCGCGCGCTCGGCACCGTGCACGCCCTGGCCGCCGCCACCGCCACCGCCACCACCGCCGCCACCGCGCGCCCCGACGACAACGACGCCCCCGACGGCCCCGCAGACGGCACCGCGACCCGGGCTCCTGGCCGCAAGGGCCCGAAGAAGACGCCGGTGCCGCCCGCGGCCCCGCAGGGAAGTGGGGACTGAGGCGCCCATGGGCGCGCCGGGGCGACCCCGGGCCAGGTGGGTCCCCCGGGGTCGCGTCTGGGGCGCGCGGGTGGCTCTGCGCAGCCGGTGGGGGGTCCCCGCAGGAGCCTGAGTCCTGGCTTGGGGAGAAGGGGCTGGGACCGGGGTGTGTCTGCTTGGATGTGCTAGATTGGCAGCCCAGGGGACCCCAATTCCTCCACCAAAGGAAGGGGCTCACAATTCTGTTTCTTTAAGGGCCTGCGTGCACTGGAATAGAGGCTGTCACCCGCTCTCCCAGGGACACCCGGACACAGCCCCACTCGAGGACAGTCACCACACGTGCAGCTGCAGCCCACAGGGCATGGATTGGACACAAACCCCAACTCCGACCAGCCTCCCCGGACAGTGTCCCTTGGACTCTCAGCTCCACTTCGGGCAGTGACACCTTGTCAAGGACACTTAGCTTCACCACAGGCAGCCACCTGGACACTGGTCTCTCTCCAAAAAGTGTCACCCTGCACTCAGGCCCACCGGGACGGGCAGCCCTGGGCTAGCCAGGGTGCGGTCCCCTCCACCCAGGTGAGGGGCTGCAGACGGCAACTTCCCACCTCCTGGACTCAGAAATGGCCACTGGGGCCAGTTAACCTCGCCAGAGTCCCTGTGTCCATCCACCAGCTCCTTTAAAAATAAAATGTGTGCTCCTAGGCTAACGGTGATGCTAAGACCTGCTGGCTTTCCTCCTCGCAGCTGGTTTGGGGACTCAGGACGTGGAGGGTGGGGCGGACAGTTCTGGAAGGGGCTCTGGGGCTGACTGTGGTGGGGCAGGGGAGGGTCACTCAGGGGCTTCCCTGTTTATATGGCGGGCACAGTGAGGCCTCAGAAGGAAGGGGCTTTTGTCCTGATCCTGGTGGCACGAGGGATTCCCCACATGGGTGACTGAGGCAGAGCCCCCAGGACCCACCCCCAGCCACACGCTGCCAAGGCCGTTCTGTGCATCATTTATTGGGGTGAGGTGGGGGATTCCTGGATCTTAGAGGCGCCCCCAGAGCCACAGGCCAAGGCCCAGGCCCAGCAGGGCCCCCCAAGTGCTGGCCTGGGTGCAGGCAGAAGGAATGGCTGCAGCGTGGATGGAGGCACTGGGGGACGCTGAGACCCTGCGCCCCGCAAGCAGCTGCTGTGGGCGGATGTTACCCGTGAGCCTGGGGGTCCGGCCTAGGGCACCGTCCGGAACTGGGCCACCTGAGGGTGGGGGCGCAAAGACGGGTCAAGACAGGCAGCTGGGCAGAGGCAGTGGGGCCCAGGGGAGGGCAGCAGCCCTCACCAAGGGACAGGACCCCACCTGGGCACGCCCGATGGGCACCGGGTCTTCGAAGACGGTCCAGAGCACGGCGGGCTCGCAGCCGGGGGTGGTCAGCGACCCCGAGTAGCGGAAGTAGTGTGACAGGCTGGAGACGCCGGGCAGCAGCGAGGCCAGCGGGAAGGTGGCAGCCAGATCTGCGGAGACCCCTGGATGGGTTTGGGGGGTGGGCTTGGAACCGGCCTCCCCGTGCCCTGGCCACCCTGATTTCCAGGACCCCCCACCCGGGATGCCTCCCGTGGCTCCTCACCCGGCCAGGACACATTCTTCAGGCCGGACACGAGGGCCGAAGAAGTTGGGGTTGTCAGCATCCTGCTCCTGAGAGGGGCTCCAAGTGAGGTGGTGGTGGGGGGCGGGGGATCGAGGAGATCTGGGGGGTCTAGGGGAGGCTCTAACTGGGGAGATGGGGTAGGTGACCCCACTGATGCTGCAGATTCCTCCCACTTCCCATCCCCTGGGATCTTGAAATCCTACAACCCCAATAGACACCCAACCACTCCCCACTGCCCCCAGAGACCCCACAGGCCCCCCTGGTTCCTCCCCAGCCCCCCGTGGATCCCGTCCAGGAGCGTGGGAGCGGCGTCGCTCAGCCCCTCCCTCACCGCCAGCAGCACGGCCAGCACCGCATGCATCTGGGGAGGTACAGACGTGGGGGGTACTCAGGCTGCCCCCCACCCCCTCCCGCCTCCATGGGGCCCTCCAGCCCAGCAGCCAGCACCCCCAATACCTGCTCCCTGAGTCCCACCTCCATGGTGCAGCGCCGCCCGTCCAGGCTGTGCTCGGAGCCCCCCCAGTGGAAGTGCAACTGCAGCGTGCGGTAGGCGGGCGGGGGCAGCCCGGCGCCCCGCACCCCCAGGAGGCTCTGCGGGCCGGCGTCCAGGCAGAGGAGCACTGGGGAGCACGGGGGCCTTGCAGGGTGTGGGCAAAGGTCACCTGTCCCCCCAGGCCAGTCTGCTCCCGATGGGGCTCACTGCCCCCGTGGGTCAATGCTGGGCCAGCCCCTGGCCTCGGCGGCCACAGTGGAAGTCTCCCCACCCTGCAGGGCCCGGGGAGGTGGCCTCCTGTAGAGGGGGTGCTGACCCCCCAGGAATGTGTCACTGTGGGGGGCTGCAACTATTCCGGGGCATCCTCAGCCTGTGTGGGGTTTGGGCTTCTTGGGGTGTCCTGATCCCCGTCCCCTCTTTGTGGAGATTGATTCCTGTGGGGTGTTTGCACTCTTGGGTAAAAGTTCCTAACCCATTTGTGGGGGTCCCTAACATATTTGTGGGGTTCCTGACCCCTTTGGGGGCCCCAACCCCCTGTGTCAGGGCTATGGGGTGCTGAGCTGTGTGGCCATCATTCTCCAGGGTCCACAGACCTGGGGGTGCTGAGTCGTAGCCTTGGAAGATGAAGGGTCCAAGAGTGGGGTCCCGCTGGACTTGGTGAAGATTGATGTTGATGGGGGACTGCGATGGACCCCCACAGGCAGGGGCCATCTCCTTCCAGTGGGTGGGGCCTGAGGGGACAGGGTCTGGGGTCTGTAGGGGGGGCCCGGGGGGCAGCTTGGGGGTGCACAGGGGAGAGTGGGAGGGGTCCACCCTCCCACACATGCCCACAGAGTAGCCCAGCTCTCCCCAAAACCCAACCTGGATGTGTTACAAGTGCCACATGCCCAGCCCGTCCCCCCCAGATCCTGTCCTAGTCCGGTGTTCGCAGCACCCTCACACAGACGCTTGCCTCGGATCCATGGCCACAGGCTGGCTGGCACACGGAGAGGGGACGGAAGGCTCTCCCGGCACCCGGTCACCCGCCCGCCCCGTCCACTCGCTTGGGCTGACCACACCGACGGGCTTGCGGGTGCCCGTGGAGACTAAGCCTGACGGACAGACGGCTGGGCACACGCTGACCGGCAGACGTTACACACACAGAGGGACAGAGGGACACTGCCACCGGTGCCCAGGCAGCCACGGGCACCCGGGTCTACAGACGGAAACCCGCAGAGAGCAGACACCACATGCCCCGACGGCCCGGACATGGCGGCAGCCCCTGCGCCCCGGCCAAGCTCTGTCCTCACCGCACTCGTCCTGGGGGTCGCAGCACCGGGTGCCTGCGGGCAGGGCAGGGGCTGGGCTGTGAGCCCGTCCACCCGGGCCCTCTCAGGGTCCCGTCCCCTGGGGGGCTGCCAGGCCTGGACTCCCCGCCGGGAGACCCCAGGATCTCCTCCCCCGCCCAGAAGGAACCCCCCGGGGCCTGCATGGTGGAGGCGGCGGCCGCAGCTCGTGGGGGGGAGGACTGCAGGGAGGGCGGCGGCGGCCGCTGCATATTCATGAGCGGGGCGTGACCCAGCGGCCCGGCTGCCCGCCCCCGTCCCCGCGCTGGGCTCGCGGCTCCCCCCGGCCCCCCGAGGGGTCTACTGTTAACCCCGTTTACAGACGAGGAGGGAGGGGTGGGGGCCTGGAGGGGCGCTCCGGGGTGGGCTGGGCTGGGGTCTCCGCCGCGCTGCGGGCCTGGGCGCCCCAAACCACCGCCTCCTTCCTGGCGGCGCCCCCCGCGGCCCTGCGCGCCGATCCGCTCTTTTCCGAGGCAGGAACGACCCCGCCGAAGGGTCTCCGGCCGCCGCGGGCCCCGGTGGCAGTTCGGGACCCTCCCGCGTCCAGCAGACCCCCGCCCCGCTGCGGGCTCGCCACCGAACACCCCCCGTCGGCGGGCTGGGAAGGGGCGCCTGGCGGGGACTGGGTGACGGGGGCCGGGGCGAGAGGACGGGCATCGCCGAGCCAGCCGGTGCCCTCGCGCCCTGCACCACGGTGCGGGGACTTACCGACGGGCCACTGGCCTCTGGGACAGCGATCAGAGACAAGCAGGGACAGGAGGGTCTCAGGCTGCACCCACTGGGCTTCCACCTGCCGCCCAGCTCCTCTCTGCACCCGCGCAGCCGGGACCGCCAGCTCAGCCCTCACCTGTGCCGGGCCGGGGTCCGCAGCAGTCCATGTGGAGGGACGGGAGAGGGGACGACCCAGCCCATTCTACAGACAAGAACAGGGAACCCCAAGGCCTGCAGAGAGGGCCTGAGCCCCCATCCCCACATCTCATGAGGGAGGGGCCAGTCCCAGCCCAGCCACCCCACCCCAGCTGAGGCTGTCAGGAGGGCGCAGCCTCCCCAAGGACGGACCAGGCCTCTTCCAGAACACAAATTTATTTGGCATTTGGATGAAATGGGTCTCACAGCATTTTAAGAAAAGGATTAGTGCCAACCCAACCAAAAATAAACCCGAACTAAAAACCCTTAAGTGAAAGGAAACATAAAAAACAGGCATCGAGACAATGTACAGTGCCCGATCCCCGCGGCCGGGAGGGCAGAGGGCAGCCGCCCCGCAGCACAGCGGAGGCGCCCCCGGGCAGGGGCCCGGCTCTCCCAGGGTTGCAGGGTCGTCAGACTGCGAGGACCCCGAGGGCGGGCGTCCGGGAGGGAGGGCAAGGAGGGACAGGCGGGCCCCACGTGCTCCGTGACCCCTCGGCGGCCCCAGCAGGGCCGACCCCCGGGCTGGGCGGGACCCAGAGCTGTCGGGATCCCCCGCACCAGCCCCGGTCCAGGGCCCTGAGCGGGTCCCGCGGGTCGGCAGCAGTGGCCAGCGGAGGCCCGGGCTGCCCGGAGGTCGCCGAGCCCAGGGACAGGGTGACGGCCGGGCGCAGCCCTCCACCAGCTTTGGGGGCTGCAGGTCGGTTCCGAGGGGCGGCCTGCGGGAACCCCACTCTTCCTCCACCCAGGAAGGGTCCCAGGGTGGTTCCCATCGGGGAGCGGCGGAGCGTCTCCACCACGGAGCTCCCTCCCGGGGCACGAGGGGGCCGGGGAGCCAGGCCGCGCGCCTCCGGGCAGGAGGGGTGACGCCGCAGGGCACAGGTGCCCAGGGAGCCCCCCACCGCAAACACACAGACGCACACGAACACACAGACGCGCACACACAAGAAAAGCTCCAGACATTCACGCAGAAAAGGTTACAGAAGTGCTAAAAATCGCACAGAACCCGCGAACCCGCTTAGTCTCCAAGGAACGCTTCAGCCCCGGAGGACGGGCCCCGCAGGGGCAAGTGGTGGCTCCCTCGGCCGCCCCGGGGCTGCTGGGGAAGGACGGGGAGCGGGCACGGGGCGGGCGGGAAGCGGACCTCCAGGGGATGGTCGCCGGGCCCCCTGCCCCCCGAGAAAGAGCCCTCATGGCACAAACAAGGTGGGGGTAGGGCCAGGGGCCAACTCTGCCGGAGGCGGGGGGCCGGGACCCTGGAGGGTGGCAGACGGGGCCTGGACTTGCTCCGCTCCCCGAGGAGGGCCGGGGGCAGGGCCCTAGCTGGGCTGAGGCCTCCGGGGGTCCACCCGGGCGGAAGTGGGCTGCGGGGAGCCAGCTGGAGACGGGCCGAGCTCACCCTCCTTCCAAGCGGCCCTTCCCAGGGTCTCGGGTCCCAGAGCCCCCAGCCTCGCGCCCTGAGGGGGCCATCCTGGGACCCCCTGAAGCAGACCCCTGCCAGGCAACGCTGACAGTGCCCCCGGACTGGACACCCCAGCCCCCCATCGTGCCGGGGGTCGTCGGCCCGGTCACAAATTGCAGCACGGCACAGCGTTGGCCCGTGTTCCCAGCCTTTGTTCCCAGCCCCTCACTCTGTCCTCCTCTGCCGCCGGGTCCCATGGGGAGGTGGGCAGCCGCAGCCCTGCATGTCCGGAGCCCCCGCGCCCAGGCCTGCCCTCCGAAGGGCAGTGTGGGCTCTCTCACAGGCACACACACGCGGGGGGCACAGTGGAGCTGGGCCGGGGCCCTCACGGAGCTGGCTGCTGCGTCCATCAGGGTCGCCACGGGCGGACCGTCCCCTACACCATGGTGTTGAGGGGGCTGTGACCGAGCCGGGCAGCCCCCCGCAGGGCCTCTGTGGCCAGGGCACTCCCGCCCTGGGTGGGCTCGGGGGGCACGAGGAGGGTGCTGCTGCTGTCGGCCGAGTCCTCCGGGTCTGCGAGCGAGGCCCCCGCGGTGGGCAGGGACTGCTCTGGGGGCCGCGGCGACGCGCCCTCACTGCCACCAGCCCCCGGGGTTGGCGGGCCGGCCTCGGCTGGTTCAAAAGCGTCGTCGTCTGCAGAAGCGACAGCGGGGTCAGGGTCAGGGGCCAGGCCGAACCGCGGTTCCCCACCTGCACGCACCCAACATGGCCTCATGGGGGTGGGGTCCCCAGGACACGCTAATGGCCCCATGCTCTGGGCACCCGAGATGTGCAAGGGGCAGGGGCAGCCGTGAGCAGCCAAGCTGGCTCCCGCCAGACAGGGCACCCCCAACGGCACCACAGGGTCAGGCCAGACAAGCCCCCCACCACTCCTTCCTGCGAGAACTACAGCCACAGCGTCCCGAGGGGCCAACAGTCAAGCCACTGGCCCCGTCACAGACCTGCTCTTTCCCCCCTCTGCAGGGAGCACCCCACACACAGCGCCTGGCGTCTGGGCCTGCAGATCCCCACAGCCCCGTGGTCAGCTCCTGAGCTCGGGTGGGCCTCACCTCCAGCCCTGGACTGGCGCCTCCCCTCAAATGCGCCAGCTCTGAAGGGCCCCAGGCCCCTGGGGCACCCACTGGGGGTCCCAAGGACAGGCTCCGCCACCAGCTGCTCAGGATGGGGTCCTGGCCCCAGAGCCCCGTTCACCCGAACGCCAGGACTCGAGGGCCGGGGAGCAGGCTGAGCTGTGGGCACCGGGGGCCCTGGGCGTGGCCCCCTCCCCGGGCGGAGGCACCTGCGGGGTCGTAGAAGACGCCGTTGGGGTTGACGGAGGCCTCGTAGGGGGGCGGTGGGTCGTCGGGCTGGTCGAGGTCGGGGTACTTGTAGGCCGTGTAGGGGGGCGGGGGGTCGTGGAAGTGGAAGGTGCCGCCCTCGCCATCGTCCGACAGGTGCAGCGGGGTGAGGCCCGTGCCGAAGCCGTCTGGGCCGTAGTCGAAGCCGGGGATCCTGCGGCCCAGGTGGAAGTGGTGCACTGCCGGGCGGCGAGAGGGCGCCGGTCACTCGGGGGCAGTCCCCGGGACCCCGCCCTGCACCCTCCCCATGGGCCCTGCTGCTCCCCCGTCCCCTCCAGTCCCCTGCTCCTCTGCACACACCCGGCCTCAGGCCCACTCCCAGGACCCCGGGGGCTGCCGCGCGTGGGGGTCACAGGGTCAGGGGCGCTCACAGTTGGCCCCGATCAGGGACTCGATGCGCTCGCGGCGCCTCTGGCGCAGCCGGTGGACCATGAAGAGCAGCAGCGAGAGGATGAGGAAGGAGGAGACGCAGCTGACGACGAGCCGCATCCCGCTGGCCATGGAGTCAAACAGGCTGTTGCCGTCTGCGAGGAGAGGAGGAAGGTGCCAGCACTGAGGTGGGGAGGGCCCCAGACCCCACACCCCGCCGGCCCTCATGGGACCAAGCCTCGGCCATGTCTGAGGAAGGACGGAGCTCAGACTGAGGACAGCAGGACGACAGCAAAAGCAGACACGTGTCACAGCTGATGGCCCCGAGCGGAGGCCCCCGTGCTCTGGGGCTGCAGGGGTGCACGGGGAGCCGGCCTTGTCAGCAGGGTGGCCGAGCGCCTCCATGCAGGGCTCAGGCCCCCAGGACTGCCAGGTGCAAACACGGTGTGAACGGGGCCACCACAGGGGGCTGCACGGCCACCCAGGGCAGAGGCTGCTGCCGGTTGGCACGGCCACGGCTCCTCCCCAGCCACCAGGCACGTCCGGGAGCAGGGGCTCAAGCTGAGGACAAGCCTCAGTCTCCCCGTCCCCACTGAGAGCCGACGGACACAAAGTCCACAACTGTGACTGGCACAGGAAGTGCTGACAGCGAGGCAGGCTCGTGCTCTGCTGGACAGTGAGGCTGCGAGGAGAGGGGCCGAGGCAGGGCCGGAGGGGCGGGGGCTGCGTGAGGGACGCCGTGGGAGGTGTGGGCTGGGGCAGGTCCCCTGGTGCCAGAGCTCTGGCTCATGACAGCTGCTGGACAGAGGACGCCAAGGCGGGGACAAAACAGCGCTGGGAAGCCACTGGGGCTCCTCATGCAAGGGGAGAGAACGGTGACAGGATGGGGTGGGGGCGGCTCAGGCCCGCCGAGTCTGGGGACTGCTGGGGACGGTCAGCCCTGACCTGACGTCACACACACGACCCCGCTGCAGCTGTGGGGCAGCTGTGAGCACAGGTCCTCACCGGCCCCCTGATGATCTAGGCCCACCAGCCCTGGGCACGTGGGCTGTCGGGGGGCAGCGGGGCCCCGTTCCTGTCCGGGCCGAGGACCAGGAAGTGCTGGGTCACACGTTCGCGTGCCTCGGACCTCGGCACGAAGGCCCCCTCCCCAGTGTGGCCCCCGTGCTGGGTGTACACCAGGAGGAGCACAGCAGGGCCCCGGCTCTGTGCCCAGAGCACCGTAAGGCCGCAGCGGCCCTCAGCGTGGTGAGCACGAGCACGTCTGCGGTCACCTCCCACCAACCTGATGAAGAGGGTGAACTCCCCGCCATGGGGGGACCCGAGGCTCAGAGCAGTCACCCCCCACATCCCAGCCCAGCGGGGTGACTCAGGGCTCCCTGTGGGCCCCACACCGCCTGCCATCCGGGCCTTCCCAGTAGTGGACCCTCCGAGGCCCCAGAGCACCCTCCCTCCTCCACAGAGGGGGATCCCCACACCCCACTTTTCAGTGAGCGTCCCTTTGGGGTGGGAGCCCCTGGGGTCTCTGTCTGTGACTGTAACTCGCAGCTCACAGGCACAGAGCAGACTGGAGAGGGTCCGGGAGGGACGGGCTCCACAGATAGAGGCATGGCCTGCTCGGCTCCCGGCATGGACAGGGGCCCCGGGGACCGTCCACAGCCCTCTGCCCCAGGTGGACACATCAGGAAACCAGCCCCCCACCCTCCCGCAGGGGCGCCTGCCCCGTGCCCCACACCCCGGAGCTGCCTTTGCGGCTGACAGCACTAGAGATGTGCACGTGGGGAAAGGAAACGTCTCCCACCAACTGCTGCTTTTCCTGCTGCCTGGGGCCGCCCTCCAGCCTCCGGGAACATTCTGTCCCTGTCTGTGGGTGACAGTCCATCAGCCGGGCGCTGGCAACTGTCTTTTAACGGCTGCCAGCTCAGAGATCCCAGAGGCGCTTAGAACAGCAGCCCCTTTGCTGTGACAAACTCATGGTCAGTTGCAAAATAAAACCAAGGACTTGATGGAAATCCTGACCGTCCCGCCACAAAGGGTACTGGAAAGAAGCTTCTAGAAGCAAGCTACCCCTGTCCAGAGCAGACAGCGCCAGTCCCTCCGTGGTGTCATCGCAGCTGGGGCTGTCCTGTCCCCCGGGCCTGCTGGCTCCCAGCCGCCCCTGGGCCCTGCTGGGATAGATGCTTCTGGAACGGAAGGTGCCCTGAGGTCCGCAGGCCCCGCCCTGGTCTGACGCCCGATCGCTGAGCGACGCCCTCCCCAGGCGGCCGCCCGGCCCGAAGCTCAGTTACACGGGACGTTTCCAGGCCGTCCTGAGAGGAAGCAGCCGGAAGCAGCCGGGCAGGGCACCTCCGTTCCCAGAGTCCACGGTCCCCGGACTCCCCAGGAGGGAGGGGAGAGCCACGGGGGACAGCCCGGGGAGCCCCGCGTCGCTGCCAGCGCTCGGCACGGTCGGTTTTACTAGCTTCACTGTTTTATCGGGGAGGCAGCGGTGCCCCGTGTGGTTCTAATTTGTATCCCTACTGACCAGTGATACCGAGCAGCTCTTCATGGGTTCAGTGAAGAGTCATTTTAAATCCTGCCCATCTCTAAACAGGGGTGTTCGTTTTCTTGTTACTGTGTTTTAAGAGTTCATTACAGATTCTGAGACCTCGGCTAGCCACGTGATTTGTTAAGTGCCTCTTCTCAGTCGGCGGTTTGTCTTTCCATTTCCTTAATAGTCTTTCAAAGAGCAGAAGCTTTCGATCTGGATGGTCTAATTTACCACTTTTTCTTTAATGGACCACGTTTTCGATGCTGTATCTAAAAATGCTGCCTACCGCAAGGTCACTAAGATTTTCTCCCAGGTTTCCTTCTGAGAGTTATTTTTGCAGCCTTAGGTTTTGCAGTCAGGACCATGAGCATTCTGAGCTGGTTCCTACACACGGTGCAGAGCAACGTGGTGGGCGGGGACCCGCGACAGCCATGGTTCCAGCACTGCCTGTTGGGAGGATTCCCTTTCTCCCCGGAACGGCCTCTGCTCTTCAGTGAAAACCAGCCGAGCACAGCAGGGGAGGCCTGGTCCCACAATCTCTGCTGATTTCCGTGCCTGTTCCTTCACCACCGACACACTGCTCTCATTGATACCTAAGTCTTAAATCAGGGAGCGTGACTTCTCCAACTCAGTTCTTTTTAAAAGCTGCCTTGGCTCTTTGAATTCCTTGGCTTTTCCATGTAAATTTTAGAATCAGCTTCTCAGTGTCTACAAAAAACTCCACTGGAATTTTAAAAAGTGGGAGCTGTGCTGAACCCACAGTACTCTGGGGACCACTGACCCCTCAACGACACTGAGTCTTCTGAGGGTGAACACAGGGCAGCTCCCCCTTCCCTTCTGTTTAAGTCTTTAACTTCCTTCATCAGCACAGTGTGCAGTACACGGACCACAGTTAATTCTGTAAGATTTATGCCCAGTATTTCATGGTTTTTGGTGCTGTTGTAAGTGGTACTTTTCTTTAAAACGTCAGTTTCCAATTTTTACAGGTAGTGTGTGTGTATATATATATTTTAAAATTGACTTCTGTGTATTGATCTTGTATCTGAAGACCTTGCTGAACACACTTACCAGTTCTCGTAACTTCCATGGCTTCTCTGGGATCTTCTTTCTAGACAATCAATCATGTCATCTGCAGAGAGAGACGCTTTCCCTTCTCCCCTTCCAGCCTGGGCCCCACCTCCAGGCCATGCTGAGCAGGGTGGCGAGAGCAGACCCCTGTCTGCTGAGGGGACCCTCTGAAGGCTGACACCGGAGACCCCATTTCCCGTGTCCCAGCTTCGGGGGCTGTCTCAGTCCTTGGAAGAAGGACGCACTGCTCTGGGCGGAGAGCAGGCCCCTGGCTGAGCGCCCCTCTCTGCCTGAGACCCTCAGGCTACCCCTGCCTGTGTCCGGCACCACTGCAGAGCCGGGCAGAGGGGCTCCTGGGCAATGGAACCAGGCAGCCGGGCGATGAGACTTGTGCAGGACAGAGCCCGTGGAGAAGGCAACGAGAATCCCGGGGGGTGTAGTCGGTGGCCTAGGACCCTTGGTGAGGCCCCGGGAGGGTTTCTATGGCCTTGTTCAAGCCGAGCCTGCCCACCCCGAGACAGGACGGCCAGGAGGCCACGCTCCCCAGCTCCAGCTCCATGGCCGCTGCGGGCTCCACCATATGTTGGGCCCGACTCCCTCCTAGGCAGCGCACCCTTCCTGAAGTATGCGTCGGAGGCCCCGGCTGCCTGGCCTCCCGGCCTCTGAAGGACAGGTGCCCTCGCCCCGCAGCCCCCGGCATGCAGGGACATGACAACTGTGCATCCTGGGCTGGCTCGCGCTGCTCTGCACCCCCACGGGCATGGGATGCTGATGCTTGGGGCACAGAGACGGCCCCACACCCCTCTTTGGCTGCTCAGCTGCAGGGTCCGCGAACCCCGAGACCACCACAAAGCGCTCCCTGCCCCAGGTGTGCCCACGCTGTGGCACCAAGAAAGAACGAACCCAGGTGGTGAGCGCCAGGTCGCGTGTCTCTGAGACTGGATTCCTCTGGCGCCAGCAATGGCCCTGGTGTGGAGCACGACCAGGCACGCGACGCAGAGTCTGAGGCTTGCCAAGCACCCCTAGAGGGCGGGACCCCACGTGCTGCTGCTTTGGAAGTGGGAGGAAAAGGGTCACCCCCGAAACTCTTAGGTAGTGCCCACCTGTAAAGCACCACCTGATGGGGAGGACTTTCACCTTGAAAACGAGAGTAATGTTAAATGTGTCTTGAAGATGCCGACAGGAGCGACGGGAACCGTCACGACCCGCCGCGAGCACCCTGCTCAGGAACAGGAGGTGGGTGCGGGCCCGGCGGGAAGCCCAGCTCCGACCCGTAAAGGCTCGAGGCCGTCAGCTGCAGCGGCCCTGCGAGCACGGCCACTCTCCAGCTCTCAGCACCCGAGGGCGAACCAACCCGAGAGGCTCCAGGAAGCCGGGGGCCATGGGGAGGGACCGCAGCCCCGGGACACAGACGGGCCAGGAGCAGGTCTGGGTGCGAGCCACCGAGGAAGCAAGGGAAGCCCAGCGCCGGCCCCGGTGGGCTGAGTGCGACCCCCCGTCTCACCTGGGTCCAGGCACATGAACTTGCAGCACTCCCTGGGGTCCTTGCGGTACTGCTGGCAGCCCTGGGGCCGCTCGCACAGGGCGGCCACGCACATCTCCGGCTCCCCCCCGTGGCAGGTGCAGCTCAGGCACGGGTCGTCCCCCTTCGGGGTGAAGTAGAACCCTTCGTCCACCACGTTGTCCTTGATGTCGACACACGTCTGACCTGCAACAGGCACAAACACACACACACACACACACACACACACACACACACACACGCACAGGAGCGTGTTAATGTTGGTCTCAAGCACAGGTCTTGGAGCCCTGCCTCACCCACCCACCCGGGCCTGGGCACACCTGCTGGGTGAGGAGGTGGCGAGATGCGCCCGAGCCCTGCCCGGGCTGGACTCCCCGACCACCCCACACCCTCAGGGAGGGCTGTCGGGAGTGGTCACCACCAACGCCCAGCTGTGACCAGCACACCCAGTCAGGGCAAACTGACCCCGGGTGGCGGGGGAGCTGGGATGGAGGGGAAGGCCAGGTCTGGGGGAAAAGGCGCAAAGAGTTTGCTTCTAAGTTGCCTAAGTAGTTGTACTTAGGAGATCTTCTCGCCTCTAAGATACAGCTGCTGCACGTTTTAGCGGCTTCAAAATCAGAATGCATCTCTAATGAATCGCAGGAGACAGTGCCGGGTCTGCTAGATAAGACGACCCACAAACCTGAGATGTGCAGGGAACAATGCAGGGCTGAGCTGTGGCCGGGGGCTGGCCCCAGAAGAGCCGAGGAGGGGCTGCAAGCCAGAGCCCTGAGCCTGCAGACAGGACGATGCCGGGCGAGGGGCCGAGGCAGCAGGGGGTCCCGCTCCAAGGGACACGCGCCTGAAGGGGCCACGTGCTCAGCACACGGCAAAGGCACGGGAGAAGGACGTTGTTCCAGCGGCTACACGGGGAGAGCACGGGGCGGCCAGGAAAAGACTCGGCGGAAAGTTCCTCCGCATGGGTCTGCGGCTCACGCAAGGTGAGGGTGAACCTGTGTAGCCCACGGGGTCAGGGACAAGCAACTCAGGAAGCAATTCCCCTCCAAGGGGCCTCCGGGGCACCTGCAGTCGAGACACCCAACCCCAGGCCGCAAGGAACCCTGGCGGACAGACCCCGTCTAAGGTGAGTGACAATCCAGAACCATGACACACACGAGCATACGGTCCACCAAGAACGGGAGGCAGCAGACACAACAAGAGCAGGATAAAAGCCCGAGGGTCTTCAGAGAATGTCACAGTCAGATAAAGAATAAAACTTTTATTAAAATGAATGTAAATATGTGCACACAGTTATCAAAACATTAAGAACAACGATTTGTGAGAAAGCAACAAGAGAGATTCGTTTTCAAAAACACAGAAAACATCAAGAAATAAAAAAGAAAACAATTTCATTTATAATAGCAACTAAAATAATAAAATATCTAGGAATAAATTTAAACAAGGATGTAAAGGACTTATACAACAGAAATTAAAAAATATTGCTGAAAGAAGTAATAACAACATAATACTCAGAATGTCCAGGTGTCAACAAAAAATTACAAAACACACAAAGAAACAGGAAAGTATGACCCAGTGACAGGAAAAAGAGAATCTGCCAGATATCATCCCCGAGCAAACTCATATAACAGACTATTAGAATAATTAGGCAAAGACTTTAAATTTAACATCTTAAATATGTTCAATGAGCTAAAAGAAATTAGGAAAAGGTTGTCTGAACAAAAGAAGAAGATAAGAGATTATTAAAAAGGACAAAACAGAAATGTTGGCGCTGCAAAGTACAGCAATTTAAAGAAAACCTCCCTAGACAGATTCAACAGCAGACTCAAACAGACAGAAGGAAGGAAGGATCAGCAACCCTGACGACAACTGAACTCAGGCAGTGTGAGGAGCAGAGAGGAAAAATAAAGAAGAAAAATGAGCAGGGCCTGAGGGAGCTGGTCCCTGTCAAGTGCACCAGCAGACACCTCACGGGGTCCCAGAAGGACAGGAGAGGCAAAGGGCCAGAAAAAGTATTTCAAGAAATAATGGCCCAAGGTTCCCAAATCAGATGAAAGACGCAAATATACACCTCCAGGAAGCCCAACACATTCCGAGCAGGATAGACTCCAAGAGATCTACACAAGTCACATTAGAGTAAACCTGCCAAAATCCAAAGACAAAGAGAATTCTGACAGCAGCAAGACAGAGGCAACTTGTCACATACGAGGGGTCCCCCATAAAGATTCCAGTGGATTTCTCATCAGAAACTAAGAAGGAGAAGACAGTGGGATGACATATTTAAAGTCCTTAAGGAAAAAAACCTGTGAACCAAGAATTCTATAGGCAGTAGCAAAATTATCCTTCAAAAATGAAACGGAAATTAAAGACATTTACAGATAAACAAAAGCGGCAAGAGTCCATTACAGGAGCCCTGCTATATGAGAAATGCTAAAGGATTCCTTTAGATAGAAACAAAAGGACCCGAGAGAGTAACTTGAAGCCGTAAGAAGAGATATAGGACATTTGTTGCAGACAACTACACAGGTAAATATAAAATCCTGTATTATTGTACCTTTTGTTTGTAACCTGTTCCCCGCTCCATACAGCTGAACAGAAAAAATGTGTAAAAACAAAAAAAAATCTATGTTAATGGGCGTACAATATATAAAGATGTAACCTGAGGCAATAAGAACACAATGGGGGCGGGAAGGAGACACACAGGCATAGAGAGTTTGTAGGCGACTAAGAGGAGTCAGACGAGGTTGTTATAGTATAAGAAGTCCAGGGTAATGAGGTAACCACTCAGAAAATAACTAAAAATATAGAGAAAAGTAAAGACGAAGGGAATCAAAACTGCACACTACAAAAAAAGCCAACTTTTAAAAAAAGGCAGTAATGGAGTAATTAGAGAACAAAAACCCCACAAGATATACAAAACACAGAGATAAATGGCAAAAGTAAACCTGTCCTTCTCAGTTATTACCTTAAATGGAATCAGCTCCCTTTTTAAAAGGCTGAGACTGGCAGTTTCAAAAAAAGATCCGTTATGTACCGTCTTTAAGAGACTCACCAAGTAAAAGGGAGGAAAAAGAGAGCCCAGGCACCCAGTAATCCAAAGAGAGCCAGAGAGGCTATGTTACTGTCAGACAAACAGATTTCAAGTCAAAAGAGATTCCACAACACAAAAAAGGACATTATATATCGATAAAAGTTTCAAACCAATAGAAGATACAACAATTATGCAAACATATGCACCTTACAACACAGTACATAACATATGAAGCAAAAACTGACAGAACTGAAGGGAGAAATAGACGGCTCTACAATGACAGCTGGAGACTTCAAGACACCACTTTCAAAATCGACAGAACATCTAAACAGAAGGTCAGCACAGAAACAGAGGACTCGAACAACACAGTCAGTCAGGCCCAATGGACACACACACAGCACTCGCCCCACCAAAGGCAGAAGATACTTTGTTCTCAAGTACACGCGGAACATTTTCCAGGAGAGACCACATATTAGGTCACAGATAAAATCTTAATAAATTTATAAAGACTGAAATCACACAAAGTACCTTCTGGGACCACAACGGAATAAAGCTAGATGAAGAAACATCTATCAAGACCATCTACAAAACTTCCTTAAGAAAAGCACGAGTCTCTGGTACTTGGGCCAAGGCTGCTCCCTTCCCTCCTCTCCCCGCCATTCAGACATAAAGACACCACCCCGGGCCACACAGCCAAGAACACGGGGCTCCCTTCCTCTCCCCAGCCCCGCTCTGGGAACGGACACTCAACCTTGGGCATGAACCGCTGAAAACACTGGGATGCTTGGGCAGTCTGAAGCTGAACAGCCCCAGAAAAGACCCAGTACTTTTTTTTTTTTTTAAATTTTATTTATTTATTTATTTATTTTTTTAGTCTTCATTTTATTGAGATATATTCACATACCACGCAGTCATACAAAACAAATCGTACATTTGATTGTTCACAGTACCATTACATAGTTGTACATTCATCACCCAAATCAATCCCTGACACCTTCATTAGCACACACACAAAAATAACAAGAATAATAATTAGAGTGAAAAAGAGCAATTGAAGTAAAAAAGAACACTGGGTACCTTTGTCTGTTTGTTTCCTTCCCCTATTTTTCTACTCATCCATCCATAAACTAGACAAAGTGGAGTGTGGTCCTTATGGCTTTCCCAATCCCATGTCACCCCTCATAAGCTCCATTTTTATACAACTGTCTTCGAGATTCATGGGTTCTGGGTTGTAGTTTGATAGTTTCAGGTATCCACCACCAGCTACCCCAATTCTTTAGAACCTAAAAAGGGTTGTCTAAAGTGTGCATAAGAGTGCCCACCAGAGTGACCTCTCGGCTCCTTTTGGAATCTCTCTGCCACTGAAGCTTATTTCATTTCCTTTCACATCCCCCTTTTGGTCAAGAAGATGTTCTCCGTCCCACGGTGCCAGGTCTACATTCCTCCCCGGGAGTCATATTCCACGTTGCCAGGGAGATTCACTCCCCTGGGTGTCTGATCCCACGTAGGGAGGAGGGCAGTGATTTCACCTTTCAAGTTGGCTTAGCCAGAGAGAGAGGGCCACATCTGAGCAACAAAGAGGCATTCGGGAGGAGGCCCTTAGGCACAACCATAGGGAGGCCTAGCCTCTCCTTTGCAGTAACCGTCTTCCCAAGGGTAAAACCTATGGTAGAGGGCTCAACCCATCAAACCACCAGTCCCCTATGTCTGTGGTCATGTTAGCAACCATGGAGGTGGGGTAGGCGAATACCCCTGCATTCTCCACAGGCTCCTCAAGGGGGCACTGCATCTTTTTTTTTTTCCTTGTTTTTCTTTCTTTTTTTTTTTTTTTAACTTTCCCTTCTTTTTAAAATCAACTGTATGAAAAAAAAGTTAAAAAGAAAACAAACATACAATAAAAGAACATTTCAAAGAGACCATAAAAGGGAGTAAGAAAAAGACAACTAACCTAAGATAACTGCTTAACTTCCAACATGTTCCTACTTTACCCCAAGAAAGTTACCTAATATAGCAACATTTCTGTGAACTTGCTCCTACTATATCCATCAGAAATTAACAGACCATAGTCATTCCTGGGCATCCCCAGAACGTTAAATAGCTTATCTGTTCTTCTTGGATTATTGTTCCCCCTTCCTTAATTGTTCTCTATTGCTAGTTCCCCTACATTCTACATTATAAGCCATTTGTTTTACATTTTTCAAAGTTCACATTAGTGGTAGCATATAATATTTCTCTTTTTGTGCCTGGCTTATTTCGCTCAGCATTATGTCTTCAAGGTTCATCCATGTTGTCATATGTTTCACGACATCGTTCCTTCTTACTGCTGCGTAGTATTCCATCGTGTGTATATACCACATTTTATTTATCCACTCATCTGTTGAAGGACATTTGGGTTGTTTCCATCTCTTGGCAATTGTGAATAATGCTGCTATGAACATTGGCGTGCAGATATCTGTTCGTGTCACTGCTTTCCGATCTTCCGGGTATATGCCGAGAAGCGCAATCGCTGGATCGAATGGTAACTCTATATCTAGTTTTCTAAGGAACTGCCAGACTGACTTCCAGAGTGGCTGAACCATTATACAGTCCCACCAACAGTGAATAAGAGTTCCAATTTCTCCACATCCCCTCCAGCATTTGTAGTTTCCTGTTTGTTTAATGACAGCCATTCTAACCGGTGTTAGATGGTATCTCATTGTGGTCTTAATCTGCATCTCTCTAATAGCTAGTGAAGCTGAACATTTTTTCATGTGTTTCTTGGCCATTTGTATTTCCTCTTCAGAGAACTGTCTTTTCATATCTTTTGCCCATTTTATAATTGGGCTGTCTGTACTACTGTCATTGAGTTGTAGGATTTCTTTGTATATGCAAGATATCAGTCTTTTGTCAGATACATGGTTTCCAAAAATTTTTTCCCATTGAGTTGGCTGCCTCTTTACCTTTTTGAGAAATTCCTTTGAGGTGCAGAAACTTCTAAGCTTGAGGAGTTCCCATTTATCTATTTTCTCTTTTGTTGCTTGTGCTTTGGGTGTAAAGTCTAGGAAGTGGCCGCCTAATACAAGGTCTTGAAGATGTTTTCCTACATTATCTTCTAGGAGTTTTATGGTACTTTCTTTTATATTGAGATCTTTGGTCCATTTTGAGTTAATTTTTGTGTAGGGGGTGAGGTAGGGGTCCTCTTTCATTCTTTTGGATATGGATATCCAACTCTCCCAGCCCCATTTGTTGAAAAGACCATTATGACTCAGTTCAGTGACTTTGGGGGCCTTATCAAAGATCAGTCGGCCATAGATCTGGGGGTCTATCTCTGAATTCTCAATTCGATTCCATTGATCTATATGTCTATCTTTGTGCCAGTACCATGCTGTTTTGGCAACTGTGGCTTTATAATAAGCTTCAAAGTCAGGGAGTGTAAGTCCTCCCACTTCGTTTTTCTTTTTTAGAGTGTCTTTAGCAATTTGGGGCATCTTCCCTTTGCAAATAAATTTGATAACTAGCTTTTCCAAGTCTGCAAAGTAGGTTGTTGGAATTTTGATTGGGATTGCATTGAATCTGTAGATGAGTTTGGGTAGAATTGACATCTTAATGACATTTAGTCTTCCTATCCATGAACATGGAATATTTTTCCATCTTTTAAGGTCCCCTTCTATTTCTTTTAGTAGAGTTATGTAGTTTTCTTTGTATAGGTCTTTTACATCTTTGGTTAAGTTTATTCCTAGGTACTTGATTTTTTTAGTTGCTATTGAAAATGGTATCTTTTTCTTGAGTGTCTCTTCAGTTTGTTCATTTCTAGCATATAGAAACATTACTGACTTATGTGCATTAACCTTGTATCCCGCTACTTTGCTAAATTTGTTTATTAGCTCTAGTAGCTGTATCGTCGATTTCTCAGGGTTTTCTAGATATAAGATCATATCATCTGCAAACAATGACAGTTTTACTTCTTCTTTTCCAATTTGGATGCCTTTTATTTCTTTGTCTTGCCGGATTGCCCTGGCTAGCACTTCCAGCACAATGTTGAATAACAGTGGTGACAGCGGGCATCCTTGTCTTGCTCCTGATCTTAGAGGGAAGGCTTTCAGTCTCTCACCATTGAGTACTATGCTGGCTGTGGGTTTTTCATATATGCTCTTTATCATGTTGAGGAAGTTTCCTTCAATTCCTACCTTTTGAAGTGTTTTTATCAAAAAGGGATGTTGGATTTTGTCAAATGCTTTTTCAGCATCTATTGAGATGATCAATTGATTTTTCCCTTTTGACTTGTTAATGTATCGTAATACATTGATTGATTTCTTATGTTGAACCATCCTTGCATGCCTGGAATAAACCCCACTTGGTCATGGTGTATGATTTTTTTAATGTGTCTTTGGATTCGATTTGCAAGTATTTTGTTGAGGATTTTTGCATCTATATTCATTAGGGAGATTGGCCGGTAGTTTTCCTTTTTTGTAGCATCTTTGCCTGGTTTTGGTATTAGACTGATGTTAGCTTCATAAAATGAGTTAGGTAGTGTTCCATTTTCTTCAATGTTTTGAAAGAGTTTGAGTAAGATTGGTGTCAGTTCTTTCTGGAAAGTTTGGTAGAATTCCCCTGTGAAGCCATCTGGCCCTGGGCATTTATTTGTGGGAAGATTTTTGATGACTGATTGGATCTCTTTGCTTGTGATGGGTTGGTTGAGGTCTTCTATTTCTTCTCTGGTCAGTCTAGGTTGTTCATATGTTTCCAGGAAATTGTCCATTTCCTCTACATTATCCAGTTTGTTGCCATACAGTTGTTCATAGTATCCTCTTATAATTTTTTTAATTTCTTCAGGATCTGCAGTTATGTCACCTTTTTCATTCATTATTTTGTTTATATGGGTCTTCTCTCTTATTGATTTTGTCAGTCTAGCTAGGGGCTTGTCAATCTTGTTGATCTTCTCAAAGAACCAACTTTTGGTGATATTTATCCTCTCTATTGTTTTTTTGTTCTCTATGTCATTTATTTCTGCTTTAATCCTTGTTATTTCTTTTCTTGTACTTGGTTTAGGATTGGTTTCCTGTTCATTTTCTAGCTTCTTCAGCTTGTCCATTAGTTCTTTGATTTTGGCTCTTTCTTCCTTTTTAATATATGCGTTTAGTGCTATAAATTTCCCCCTTAGCACTGCTTTTGCTGCATCCCATAGGTTTTGGTATGTTGTGTTCTCATTTTCATTCGTCTCTATATATTTAGCAATTTCTCTTGCTATTTCTTCTTTAACCCACTGATTGTTTAGGAGTGTGTTGTTTAACCTCCAGGTATTTGTGAATTTTCTAAGTCTCTGATGGTTACTGACTTCTAATTGTATTCCATTGTGGTCAGAGAATGTGCTTTGAATAATTTCAATCTTTTTAAATTTATTGAGGCTTGTTTTATGTCCCAGCATATGATCTATTCTGGAGAAAGTTCCATGAGCACTAGAAAAGTATGTGTATCCTGGTGATTTGGGATGTAATGTCCTGTATATGTCTGTTAAATCTAATTCATTTATCAGATTGCTTAGGTTTTCAATTTCTTTATTGGTCTTCTGTCTGGTTGATCTATCTATAGGAGAGAGTGATGTGTTGAAGTCTCCCACAATTATTGTGGAAACATCAATTGCTTCCTTTAGTTTTGCCAGTGTTTCTTTCATGTATTTTGTGGCACCTTGATTGGGTGCATAGACATTTACGATTGTTATTTCTTCTTGCTGAATTGCCCCTTTTATTAGTATGTAGTGGCCTTCTTTGTCTCTCAAAAGATCCCTGCATTTGAAGTCTATTTTATCTGAGATTAATATTGCTACACCTGCTTTCTTTTGGCTGTAGCTTGCATGAAATATTTTTTTCCATCCTTTCACTTTCAGTTTCTTTGTGTCCCTGTGTCTAAGATGAGTCTCTTGTATGCAACATATTGATGGTTCATTTTTTTTGATCCATTCTGCGAATCTATATCTTTTAATTGAGGAGTTTAATCCATTTACATTCAACGTTATAACCATGAAGGCATTTCTTGAATTGGCCATCTTATCCTTTGGTTTATGTTTGCCATATTTTTCCCTCTCTCTATTAATATCCTTTATTGTACCCATACCGAATCTCTTTAGTACTGAACCTTTCTCCAAGTCTCTCTGTCCTTTCTTTGTTTCTCTGTCTGTAGGGCTCCCTTGAGTATCTCCAGTAGGGCAGGTCTCTTGTTAGCAAATTCTCTCAGCATTTGTTTGTCTGTGAAAAATTTAAGCTCTCCCTCAAATTTGAAGGAGAGCTTTGCTGGATAAAGTATTCTTGGCTGGAAATTTTTCTCACTCAGAATTTTAAATATATCGTGCCACTGCCTTCTCGCCTCCATGGTGGCTGCTGAGTAGTCACTACTTAGTCTTATGCTGTTTCCTTTGTATGTGGTGAATTGCTTTTCTCTTGCTGCTTTCAGAACTTGCTCCTTCTCTTCTATGTTTGACAGTGTGATCAGTATATGTCTCGGAGTGGGTTTATTTGGATTTATTCTATTTGGGGTTCGCTGAGCATTTATGATTTGTGTATTTATGTTGTTTTGAAGATTTGGGAAGTTTTCCCCAACAATTTCTTTGAATACTCTTCCTAGACCTTTACCCTTTTCTTCCCCTTCTGGGACACCAATGAGTCTTATATTCGGACGTTTCATATTATCTATCATATCCCTGAGGTCCATTTCGAGTTTTTTCAATTTTTTTCCCCATTCTTTCTTTTATGCTTTCATTTTCCATTCTGTCATCTTCCAGGTCACTGATTCGTTGTTCAACTTCCTCTAGTCTTGTACTATGAGTGTCCAGAATCTTTTTAATTTGGTCAACAGTTTCTTTAATTTCCATAAGATCATCCATTTTTTTATTTAGTCTTGCAATGTCTTCTTTATGCTCTTCTAGGGTCTTCTTGATTTCCTTTGTCTCCCGTACTATGGTCTCATTGTTCATCTTTAGTTCTTTGAGTAGCTGCTCTAGGTGCTGTGTCTCTTCTGGTCTTTTGATTTGGGTGCTTGGGCTTGGGTTATCCATATCGTCTGGTTTTTTCATATGCTTTATAATTTTCTGTTGTTTTTGGCCTCGTGGCATTTGCTGAACTTGATAGGGTTCTTTTAGGATTTGTAGACCAATTGAAGTCCTTATCTCTAATTTATCAGATCTACAGCTTCGTGGAGTACACTTTCTCTAACTAACCAGCAGGTGGCGTCCACGAGCCACCTGTTCTCCACAAGCCAGTTCTCCCCTGCTTAGCCTTTTTGGTGAGTGGGGGAGTGAGTCTTGTGGGGTCCAATTGGTGTACCAAGCTTGCGTGTGTAGTTGGTGTTGCCTGCCCTGTATATGGGGCATGTTTCTGGGCAGTCAGGGAGGGGGGGTGGCCCTAACAATCAAATCTCCCTGGTGATCCTAGAGTTTTAAAGCTGCTGCAATAGTCTAATCCTTCAGTTCAGTCCTGCCACAGTTTGTCTCTGCCACTGACCCACAAGTCCTTGGTATTGGCGTATGGCTCCTGAGACTTGCAAGTGGGCCCCTCTTCCAGGCTGTGCACCCCGGGTCCTCTGTTGAGGGATGACTGTGCTATGTCACAGGTGAGTGCCGTCCCCCCAGGGCAGTTCTGGGCTGCTGGGCTGTGTAGGGAGGCTCCAAGTCTGCTGAAATGATGGCTGAATGGGGCTTTGTTAATTCACACTGCTCCACCTTCCCAACTCTGGGACAATCAGCTGAGGTTGCAGGGAAGGCTAATGTCCACGCCCAGTTTTGTGCTGTGTGCCTGTTATTTGAAGCACTTCCGTCACACTGGGTTGTCTGGGGCAGTTCTGGGCTATGGGGCTGGCGATGGGCAGGAGTGTTTCCTGTCCACCAGGATGATAGCTGTGAGCGGACACCTCCCTTTTCTTGGGAAATTGTGGTGTTTAGTGAATTTTCTCAGCCACTGGATTATTGCCTTTTGTCTCAGAGCTCTCTTAGTTCTGCTCTTGTCTTGACCTGCCCAAATTGCAAGTCTTTGAGGCTTTCTGTATTGGGCTTCTTAGAGTAATTGTTTTAGAAAAAGAAAAAAGGATTAAAAAAAAGGGGGGGGCCCTCCTCACAGATCTGATGGGTTATTGAAATGCTAAGAGACAAAGCAATTAGGGCCATTAAGGAAAGGTCCACAGGGCAGAGAGATCAGCTTTTCTTCGGGATTTGCATATGCGCCTCAGGGCCCTTCCCCTTTCTGTGTTCACCAGAACTCCAAAAATCCTCCGCTTTTATTTTGGAGTTTTTCGTGTTGTTTTTTTTCTATGCCTGTCTCCTCTCTGTTGGGCTGGCTGCTCTCAGATTCTCTGGTGTCTGGTCTCAGTCTATCTATGGTTGGAGTTTGGATCAGTAGAATGAGTTTCCGATAAGGGCTGCCACTGCAGTTCTCCCTTCTCCTTCCTGGAGCTGACAGCCCCTCCTCCCACGGGACTGAGCCTGGCAGGGAGGGGCGCGGGTCCCCTGGCCGCAAAAACTTACAGATTTCGCTGATCTCAGCAGTTCCACGTTTTCATGAGTGTTGTATGAAGTATGCCCAAAGTCAGATTGCTCTGTGGTGTCCAGTCCACGCAGTTCCTGGCTTTCTACCTACTTTCCTGGAGGAGTAACTAAAACATACAGCTCACCAGTCTGCCATCTTGCCCCGCCTCGACCCAGTTCTTTTAATCCATCGTTACAGGTGTGACCTGTTGCAGGTGGGACCTTGTGATTAAGCTACTTCAGTTGAGACGTGACCCACGCAGATGGTGCCAGAGAAGTGGGTGCTGCTGAGTTTGCAAATACACAACAAGTTGGAAGAGCTTTACAAATGGATAAGGAGAAGATTCTGCAGGAACTGTGAGGAGCTTGACAGAAAAGGCCAAGCTGGCTTTGAAGAGACTGTCGGTAGAAATATGGACTCTAAAGAGACTTCTGATGAGGCCTTGAGCAGAAATGACGAATGTGCCATTGCCAACAGGAAGAAAGGTGATCCTTGTTTTAAAGCAGCAAAGAATTTGGCAAAATTGAGCCCTGGTGTCAGGTGGAAGGGAGAGTATTGAAGACACGCTGGGATACTCAGCCGAAGAGCTCTCCAAACTAAACGTGGAAAGCGTGGCCTGGCTTCTCCTTGCAGCTTAGAGTAAAATGTGGGAGGAAAGAGATAAGCTGTGAACTGAACTCTTGGTTACAATGAAACCAAAAAGTTATGGTCTGGAAAATTCTGGGCTTCCAGAAAGTGAGACCCCCGAGGATAGTGTGTCACATGAAGATTTAACAAAAGCTAGAACCAGGCAGCCACTTCAGTACAAGCTAGAATAGGAGATGAACACCGAGAGGGATTTGTGGCAAGTCCTTCCGTCTGATGGCTCTGACCCCCGTGTGCTGCAGGCCAAGCCAACAAACTTTTTGCGAGACCTGTATAGACGGAACCACTGCCAGTCTGGACTAAAAGGGACAGAAAAGGGAAGACTGAAGGAGAAATTTCTTCAAAGACAGAGCTATGGAAATTGAAGTCTGGAGTCAAGAGGTCTCAGGCTGGGAGAGCGGAGCAGCCCACACACCTGGAAAGGGTGAGTTTGCCCCGGAGGTCAAGGGTGGGCCTTCTGCCTCGATGCTCAGGAAGAGTGCTGGCACCCCAGGGCTCAGAGAGGGTGAGGCACACTCCCTGGGGACTGGGGAGAGCCTGGCCACCACCCCCCTGCTGAGAGAGGGGAGAGCCTTTGCCCCGGAGAGGCAGAGTCCGGGTGGCACCCCGATGTCTGAGGAGGGTGGGGCCCAGTAGAAGGTGGTCTCCCCACTGTGTGGATATGTTGGAGCACTCACCCCAGCGTTTAGAGACAAAGGGCTGGACTCCCACTCTCTCAAGCCCCAAGGATAAAACGTTGTTGTACAAATGACTCTCAGACTTTGAAATCTAATGGCGCTTGCCCTGCAGGTTTTAGAACTGTTTTGTTTCCATGCACCCTGTTTTCCTTTCAATTTCTCCCGATGGCAACGGGAATATTTATCCTATGACTGTCCCTACTTTGTATATTGGAAGCAAATAACTTGTTCTGAGTTTCATAGGTCCACAGCCAGAGGGGCATGTTAGCACTTTGTACTTATCTATATTGTGATGGAAAGAATCAATTTTTGCATTTGGAAAGAACAAGTCTTTTTGGTGCCCAGGGAGTGGAATGTGCCAGTTTGGATATATTATGCCCCCCACAAAAAACATGATCTTTAAACCCAATCTTAGGGTGGAACTTTCTGATTTGAGTGTTTCCATGGAGATGTGACTCACCCAACTATGGATAACTCTGAATTATTTCTATGGGGGTGTGGACCCCATCTATTCAGGGTGAGTCTTGACTGGTTCACTGGAATATTTAAGAGAGTTAAGAGCCAACACAGCTGACAGAGACGCCTGGAGATGCCAACAGAAGGACGTTTGGAGATGCTAAGCTAAGAGATAAGGACCAGAGTTTGCCCTGGAGAAGCTAAGAGAGGACCCCCCAGATGCTTGGAGAGAAATGCCCTGGGAGAAAGAAGCAAGGACTCATAGGAGCTGAGAGAGAGGAGCTAAGACAAAAGCCCAGAGACATTTTGGTGAAAGCCCTTTTGAAACACAACCTGGGAGCAAAGGACCAGCAGACGCCAGCCACGCCTTCCCAGCTGACAGAGGTGTTCCGGACGCCATCAGCCGCCCTCCAGTGAAGGTGCCCTCTGGTTGATGCCTTAGTGCGGACACTAGTACGGCCTTAGGACTGTAAATCTGTGACCTAATAAACCCCCTTCATAGAAGCCAGTCCATTTCTGGTATTTTGCATAAAAGCAGCTCTAGCAAACCGGAACAGCCACCTCACTGTACGTGGGTCTTAATCCTCTTACTGGAGTCCTATTTAAGAGGAAAAGAGGCAGTAAAAGCCCCAGAGCAGGTGAGAGAGGACACACAGAAAACAGAGAGGAAGCCACTGAAGCCAGAAGCCGGTTTCTAACGAAACCCGGGAGAGAAGGACCTGCAGATGCCCCGCTGTGCACCACCACATGACACAGGAGTCCAGGTACCATCTGCGGTGCCTGGATTTGGACATCCTCACGCTTCAGAACTGTAAACTTGTCAGTTAATACATCCCCATTGTAAAAGCCACCCCATTTCTGGTATACTGCATTTTGTGAGCGTTACCAAACTAAAACAGCCCTGAGTGTCCCTGCGCGGCTCATAAGGTGGAGGGTTCCCCACTGGGAGAGGCAAGACCCGAAGACCTCGGGTTACCCCCCCACCTCCAACCAAGAGCTCCATGCTAAAGCAGACATGGCCCTCAGCAGCCGGCCACTGTCCCAGAGCCTTGGCTCAGACATTTTGACGTTTTGCTTGGGGACAGAAGTAGGCCTTTAAAAAAAAAAAGACCCTAATCTCTTTCCAAAGGATCTGATTTTGCTGGCAACAGAGCATGGAGAAATTCAAGCGTAAGAACACTCACAAAAACAGTCGAGGATGTGGTGACAGGCAACTGTAAAGAGACCGGTAAACTCCACGAAGACACAGGCTGCACTGCCAGCCGTCAGCAGAGACCCAGGGAGGGGCGGCTGGGAGGAGTCCTCCTGGGGTGGCAAGAAACAGCAAACGCTGGGCCTGGAACTGCTCCTTCAGGAAGGGGCTGGCACTTGAGTGGAGTCGTCTACGGAGCAATTTTCACCCCAAGCAGTGCTGGAAACAGCAGGGCAATCAGCCGGAAATGAGTGTCTCATTCTGGAGAGTATAAGATGAGCCCGGAACATCTTGAGTGAAAGGAAGGAAGGGCTCACAGAGCCACTGGAATATGCCAAAAGGACGGTTTGTGAAACAACCGCTGACAGAACTAGAAGGAGAAATAGACAGCTCTAAATTATTTGGGGGACTTCAACATCCTTCTCTCACCATTGACAGAACTCCTAGATAGTAAGTGAGCAAAGACACAGAACATCTGAACAACGCAATCAACCAACAGAATCTAATATATTTCACATCACCTCAATGCAGCAGAATATACATTTCTTTCAATCACACACAGGACATTTACTAAAATAGATCACATCGTGGGGCATAAAACATACCTCGACAAATTTAAAAGAACTCAGATCATACAGAGTGTATTCCCTGACCATAGTGGAATCAAACTAGAAATCAGTAACAGAAGGACAACAGGAAAATCTCTAAACATGCAGAAATTAAATGACACACTTCTAAATGACCCATGGGTCAAAGAGGAAGTCAAAGGTAATAATAGTAATAATAAAAAATACACAGAATTGAATGAAAGTGCATATACAACATAGTAAAATATGGGAGATGGACCTAAAGCCGTGCAAAAAAGCATGGAATGTTTACACTAAAAATGAGGAAAGGCTCAAATCAACCACCCAACATCCTACCTTAAGAAACTATTTAAAAGAAAGGCAAAATAAGTCCAATACAAACAGGAAGAAAACAATAATGAAGAAATCAATAAAACTGAGAGTAGAAAGAAAGCCTGAGAAAAATAAATGAAATAAAAAGCTGGTTCTCTGGAAAAAAAATCAACAAAACTAACAAACCGCTAGGAAGACTGATCTAAACAAAAAGAGAAGAACATAAATCACCAAAATCATGAATGAAATAGGGATATCCACTACAGATTCTACAGCCATTAGAGTATGAAGGGAACAGTACAACTTTATGATCATAAATTCGGCAATTTAGAAGAAATAGACTAATTCTTCGAAAACATCAAACTACCCAAGCTCACCCAAGATGAAAGAGACAATCTGAATAGCCCTATAATCATCAAAGAAATTGAGTTCATAATTAAAAAGCTCCCAAAAAAGAATTTCCAAGCCCAAACAGTTTCACTGAAGAATTCTACCTACCAAGTGTTTAAAGAACTAAGACTGATTCTCTCCAATCTCTTCCGGAATACGGAAGAGGAGGGAGCACTTCCTAACTCATTTTATGAGGTACGTATCACCCTGATACTAAAACCAAAGCCTGCAGAAAAAGGAAAACTGCAGACCAGTATTTCTTATGGGACACAGAAAAAAATCCTCAACATAATAGCAAACCAAATCCAGCAACGTTTACACCATGACCAGGTGGGGTTTTCCCAGGCATGCAAGGCTGGTATCATATCATAAAATCAAACAATGTGATCTGTCATATCAGTAAGCTAAAGACGAAATATCATATGATCGTATCAAAGGATACAGAAAAAATATTTTACAAAATCTAACACCCCCCTTGTAGGAGAATATTTTTTAACATCTTCAGAAGTAGGCCTGATTTGTTTTCAGAGTTTTCAAACTGGAAGTTGAGTGAAGACATGAAAGGACTTCTCTTAACTAATAAGCTGTGTGATTTAAGCATCTAAAAAAAGTACATAAAACCGAAGTCAAACAGAAGTGTGATGACAAATTTGCCAGAAAAAAATTAAGCACAGTTAATCCTTAAAATATAGAGAGAAAAATAATTAAATCAAACTTGTATGGAAGAATGGGAGCTGATTCAAAATGTTGTCATACTTTTACCTAGCTAATTAATTGAGATCTCTATCTTCAAAGAACATTTTAAGAGAAACACAAGTCAAAGTTTTATGATTATTGCGTAGATTACAATCCCTCAAAAGTTTCAAATGCTTGTTTCTAAAGGGTTGTTTGTTGAGATCATGTGAATTCTCTCTGCTTCAAATTTATTCCTCCTTCAGAAACTATGATACCCTGATTAATAAACTGCTTGAATTACATTAGCTTTAATCCTCAAACTTCTAATAAATGCTTATCTATATCAATTTAAGTAGAGAAATTTAGACATTTACATGACATTTGCAGAGTCTTAGAGATACCTTAACTAAATCAATTTGTTCAGTTAGTGTAGGACCATAAAGAACAGATTATTCTATGTATTTCCCTAAAAAAAGAAATGTTGATAATGTGCATGTTATCTTCATTACCTGATTTGATTGATTTCCCAACCCTGTGTTCCCGTCTATTCACGTGTTTTATATGGATTGTGGATGGGCTCATAGATGTTAGCTTCCTAAGGAATGAAGCAGTTTTAGGATTTCTTACTTGTTGGTTTGGGCTTATTTTAAGACTAAAGTGAAAATTAATTTCTTCTTCAGTAAAAAAAAAAAATAATCCAACACCCCTTCAGGATAAAAACTCTCAGCAAGTTAGGCATAGGGGGGAATTACCTCAACTTGATAAAGAACATCTACAAAAATCTACAGCTATACCTAGTGGTGAAAGGTTGAACTGTTTTCCCCCAAGATCAGAAACATGGCACAGACTGACCAGTCTCAGGATTCTTATTCAAATAGTTCTAGGAGTTCTCATCACCAAATAAGGCAAGGCAGAGAAACAGAAGACACACAGATGGGAAAGGCAGATGACATGATTGTCTTTGTGGAAAATCCCAAGAAATCTGCAAAAAAAAAAAACCAAAAACAAAACCCTCCTAGAACCAAGGTCTCGGGATAAAAGTTCAAGATGCAAAATCAGTTGTATTTTTGTAGACTAACAAATAAGGGGAAACAGATTAAAAACACATATCATTTATAATAGTTCCAAAGAAGTCAGAATACTTAGGTATACACTGAAATGTGGGCAGGATCTGCAGGCTGAAAATTCTGATGAAAAAAATAAAAGACTTGAATAAATGAAGAGACGTACCATGTTCACTTCTCAGAAGATTCAACTTAATAAAGGTGTAAATGCTCCCCAAATTAATCAACAGGTTAAGTGCAATTCCTATCAAAATCCCAGCAGGGTTTTTTATAGACATAGACAAAACACATCCTAAAATCTTTATAGAAAGGGACAGGCCTCAGAAAAGCTACACGATCTTGACAAAGAATAAAGGGTGAGGAACCACTCTTCTGGATTTCAAGGCTCATTACGGAGCTGGTGTCGGAAGAGGGTGAGACACAGAGGAAGACGGAGCAGACTCGAGGGCCCAGAGCAGACGCGCGCGCCCGCACGCACGCACGCACACACACACACACACATGCACGCGCACACAAATGAGTATATGCAAAACTGGGGAAATGTGACTAGGACGGTGGATTTGTCAGTCTCCACACCCCGGCTGTGACGTTAAGCCTCGATGCCAACATCCTGGCTGTGACATTATATGCTAGTTTTGCAATATGTCACCATCAGGAGAAACCAGGCAAAATGCACACCGCACCTCTCCATATTGTTTTTCACAACTGCGTGTGACTCTCAATGATCTCAATAAAAGCCTCACTTAAAAATGAAATGTCCCACTTGAATGGGGCCAATACAGCATCAAAATAAATAATGGTGGCAATGCATTATAACTCACCTGATACAATAAAAACCCAATCAGTCCACTCTCATGTAAAAAGAAACCGATAAAAGGGGAGAAGGGAAAGTGCTTCCTTACCAGAACGCAGGAGGAGGGAAGGAGTCAGATCAGCGAGGTGCTAGAACCGGCGGGCGGTGGTGAGACGACCGACCGGAGTTACACAAGGTCTCAACGCGCCTCCCAGGAATGACTTATCAGCTGCGAAGGGGACAAGCAGGACTTGGCCGTGGAGGCACCTGGCGGCCACACCTCAGCCCAGTGGGGACAGCTAACGCCACTGCGTCGGGGCAACGTGACGGATGCACTGAGGACCGACGACAGGGGCCAGGCCCACCGCCTCTGCGGCAAGCACCCCAGGGTGCCAAGCCATAACCTCCGCAGCGTGGACCAGCGGGTCAGGGCTTCGTCAGTGACTGCCGGCTGCCTCAGCTCTGACCCTGCTCCCAACTCCGAACCAACCAGGAGAGCCAGACATGCCACCAACCAATCACACTGACGCCCTGCTTCTAGCTGCCCCTCCGTGGCTCCCCCATGCCGCCAGCCCCCACTCAGAGCCCGCCCGAGCCTCCGGGGCGCTGGTGAAGCCCGCTGTGCTGGATCCGGGCGACAGCTGGTGGGGAGCCGGGCACCTACGAAGGCCAGTCTGGAACACAGGGCCCCGTGTCCGCCGGAGACAGGCTCAACCGAACAGCAGGCAGCAACCCCCCCAGCCCCTCTGCCACCGGGGGGCCGACAGTGGACAATGGCTGCAAGGGACAGACCAAGGGGCAACCCAGGAGGAAGACCTGAAGCTGGGGGTGAGCAGACATCAAGAAAATGCTCCGGCAAACCAGCCCCCGCCCAACACAAGGCACCGCCAGAGAACCGTGGAGCCGTGGCACCTGGGGGGTGGCCACAGCGTCAGCGAGCCCGACAGCCAGCCCTCCTCTACCTCAGTGAACCCCCACAGGCCGAGGGCTGGCCGAAGGAAAGGGGTGCCTGCTGCCAAGCACCATGACGACTGAACTCAATCCCACCGTCCCCAAAGTCCAGAAGAAACCCCACACTCCAGAGACGAGACGAGCAACAGAACCAGGCAGACGCCACACAGACTATACCCCTGGGGAACGTAAAAGGACCATGGGCGATATGGTAAAGGCTCTGGTGGGAAAGGGGGACGACACGCAAGAGCAGGTGGGTGACTCAGCAGAGCACGTGCACTCAGACGGAATCAAATAGACCTGGATGTTGAAAGCAACGGGTGGAGGAAGCCGCCGGTGACCATATCGGAAGGCTGACGCAACCCAGGAGAGAGTCAGCAACCCCAAGTGGCAGTTCCTCAGACCAGAGGAGGAGAGACAGGACAACGAAATGCAACGCATGAGCCCGAACTGCTCCTCGGCCACTGGACAGAGAGAAGAAGCCACAAACGATAGTCCTGGAACAACGGACAAAACTGAAATAATGGATTGTGGATTAGGTAACATTATTGAATGATGTTAAATGGCCTGATGATGATGTCTATGCTGTGGGTACGTAAGAGAGTCCTTGTCTTAGGAAACACACACTGAATGTTTAGGATTCAAGGGCACTGTATCTCTAACTTACTTTCCAATGGTTTGGAGGAGAGAACGATAAAGCAAATGGGGCAAAATATAAACAAGTGGTGAGTCTGTGTGGAAGGTATGTATATGAGTCGAGAGTTCCTTGTATTATGCTTACAATTCTTCTTTAGGTTTGAAATGGTATCTAAATAAAAAGTTCCCAACCTCACTATGCAGCCCCCACCCCAGCCCCAGCCCCAGATGTTCCACCAAATACTTGAGGACAGGATTACCCCCGACTTCCACAGACTGATTCGGAGCCTGGCAAAAGCGAATGCTTCCCCACTGCCTCATTCGACCAGTGTAAACGTGATACAAAGACCAGTCAAGCGGCGTTCAGAAAAGGAAGGAACGGACCAAGCTCACTTTTTAAAAAGGCTGCAAAAGTCCTAAATAAAACATCAGCAAATTGAATCTGGCATTATATACACAAAAACCATGGGGAAGGCTTAATGTCAGAAAATCTATAAATGTAAAACAGCAAATGAACAGACTAGAGAAAAAAAACCGTATAACCCCAATAAAGGCAGAAAAGCACTGGACAAAAGTCAATACGTTTCTGCAGCGTGAAAACTCCCAGCAAACCAGAGATGGAAGGGCATCCACCTCGTGAAGAGCATCTTCCAAAATACAAAGCAAGCATGGGGTTTCCCACCGAGACACTAAGAGCATTCCCTTTTAAGTTATGAAGGTAAGAATCATCTTCACTGCAACACTGGTGACCTTAGCAAGAAAAGCAACGGCAGAAAACAAACACAAGGTAAAGAAATAAAAGTTAAAGATCGGAAAGGAGAAATAAACTGTCTAAACAGAAAATCTAGGGAATTCAAAAGCTAATTTAAGAACTAACGAGAGAGGTCAGAAAACGGATTCTGAAATTCATATGGAGAAGAGGGTCAAGAACAGCCCGGAAACAGGCAGGAATGAGGCAGGGGGCCCACCAGCCATCCGGGTACTTCACAAAGCTGCTGCCAAGAAGACAGGGGGGTACTGACATGAGGATGGACAGACAGCTGAGGACAGAATGGGGGGCCAGAAACAGAGTCCAGCACACTTGGAAACGTGATGTGGGACCAACCAGCAGGGAAAGGAGTGACCGTCCCGTGACGGGGCTGGGGTCAGCAGCTGCAGCCAGACCCCCGCCCCACACGCCACAATGAACACGTTGGTGGCCTGGCAGTGCAGCCCCATCCCTGGCACCCCTCTCTTTCCCACCCCCAAATGCACAGGAGGCTGGCGGAGGGGAGGGAGTCGCTGTGAGCCCCAAGGCTGCTGGGGTCTGGAGCGCAGGGGACAAGGGCAGGGGTGAGACCGGCCAGGCGCAGATGCAGCGAGCCGGCCAGGGGACAAGACAGACTGTGACCCCACAAACTGTGGGAGCAACCCAGACACGCAGGAGGAGAGGGGGCAAGACCTGCGGAGAGCGGAGGGAGGGGCCAAAGGAAATGCCACGAGCTCCGGCAAGTTCCTCGGCGCCCATCTCGGCGAGTCTCCGAGCAACTGTCCCACCCTGGGCCCATGCAGCCGGCAGAGCCGGGTCAGCTGCGAGGGGCACCCCTGCAACCAGGCGGAGCAGGGCTTGGCTCAAGCTGCAGCGAGCCCAGAACTGGGGAGCCTCGTCTCCAGGCCGTGCCCCCGCCCCGCCCTGTCCAGGTGAGGGCACTTACTCCTCTTGCAAAGGAACGAGGATTTCTCGTAGCAGTTCTCGGCGTGCCAGCTGTGCAGGTCGTGGTGCCGCAGCGTGGGGAAGTGGAAGCACTGCAGCTGGGCGCAGAACACGTTGTCGTTCTCAGACACGGCCGAGGCGAAGATGGGGTCTGGGGGCAGGAACACCTCTGAGGAGCCTGCAAGAGACAAAGAGGGGCTGGACGTGAAATGGACGGTCAACGTGTGAACCAGGCACCAAAGCATGGCGGGGGCCGTGAGGGACTGGCTGTGGCTGCTCCCCAGCCCCCCACCACCTCGGGGCCTCCCGGAGCCCGCTGGGGGCCCCCCGCTCCCGGGGAGCACGTGTGGAGAGCCGGTAAGCACGGTCACCCGAGCAGTCACTTGCCCCCAGGTCCCTGCCCCCAACTCACCCTCCCCACTCACCCTCCCGAGCCAGGGTGCCGTCTGCCTCTCCCGCTCAAGGCAGGGCCCCCACTGCCCAGTGGGCCTGGAGAGCACACTTCTCTGAACCAGCCCCTGCAGGGCCCACTGGGGGCCCCGGAACCCTGCCTGGGTGTCGCTCTGACCACAGGCTGATCCCGGCAATCCCGGCCCAGCAGCCCGGTGTCCCCTCCGCAGAGGCTCCAGAGCCCAGGCCCCCTCGGCAGTCCCGGCCTCCCCGCCGGCACCCCCAGTGTGGGCAGCAGGGCAGAGAAGACAGAGACCTGAAGGAGGCCGGCACCAAGGGGAGAAGGGGCCTCCCTCCTCCCAGACAGCACCTGCCCCGGCCCCAGCTGGGGGTGGACACGCAGGGCCGCGAGGCGGACAAATGGCAGACACTGAACACGCCTTTCATGAGGCACCAGTTAGCAGCAGCGTGAACACAGAACACTCGACAGAGTCCCACATCCATATTTTAACATAACTGTCAAGTTTCAATCTGCAGAAACTGAGGTGACAGATCATTATCAGAGACGGCCCGAGGGAGGGGCCGCCAGTGATGTTGTCTAGACAAGGATCTGCTTTCTCAGAGTCCGGCAAACAGTCCCAAACGTCCTCGCGGTCCGGGGCAGCGACGGGCCGAGGGAGGCAGAGCTGCCTCCTGGGGGTGGACAGGCGGCCGTGTGCCCCCCGAGGCCTCGGGAACCGAGCGTTCTCCAGGGCAGAGCTCCAAACTCAAAATTTAGGAGGGGAAGGTGTGTATGTGTGTGTGTGTGTGTGTGAGAGAGAGAGAGAGAGAGAGAGAGAGAGAGAGAGAGAGAGAGAGAGGGAGAGAGGTACTCTGGGTGGACACATAACATAAAACACACAGAAGCAGAGGAAAAACTGACCAGATGCAGACGAAACAGACGTTTCTGAGCGTCCAGTTGTGAAGCCGTCATGCTACCAACGGCCGACAGCCCCTCGGGAAGTGTTCGCCGTGAATGCGGGGAGGCCTGCCTTTCGGGGGTCCCCTCTCACCACCTTCCCCCCAGCACGGAAGAAGAGCTCACCAGGGCAGGGGTGAGCCCGCATCCTCCCGTTGCCTAGGGTTTGGGCTCTGAGTCTCTGACCTGCAGCTCCCTGGCAGGACTTGCCGTGGGGGCTCTAACTGGGGAAGGCTCCGGGCAGGCCCGGAGTGGAGTGGGGAGCAGAACCCCTCAGGCCTAGCCCTGCTGGATCCCCACCTCGTCACACCCCTGAAGATGCCGTGAGGGGTCACCCTTGAGCCCTGGTGGGCCTCTCCCCAAATCGAGGACCTTCTGGCCACAACCACAGCCCCATCACCGTCCTGAGGAAACGCACGGCCACCCTCTGTCATCTCCCGGGAGGGCCACGTGCAAGCGTCCCCTCCCCACCCACAGGCAGGTCTGCCTTTACTTCTCCCTGGTTTCCTTGACGCCAGAACAGCTCCTGGTGCTGAGTTGTGTCAGAGCCCCGGCCAGACCTCCGGTAGCAAAGCAATCTTCTTACGTCACTCGTTCACTTTGTGACCGTCGTCAAACCCGGGGAACCTAACCCCAAATCCATTCACCCGGGCGCGAGCACCACCGCCACGCTGTCCGCGCACTCGCACCCCCACCGGAACCCCACCGGGCAGGGCTGCCCGCCTCGCCTTGGGACGGCTCCCACAGCGACCAGCACGTCAGTCGGGGCTCCCCTCTTCACGCCCAGCGGGGCCACGGGAGGCCGTGATTCCTCCACTGCGCTGCTGCTGGGAGGCTGGCCCAGTCCCCAGCCGGAACCCGCGGTCATGCCACGAGGACAGACGCCTTCGTTTTTCAACCACCAGGCCGAGGAGACAGCCGCATCCAGGCGTCCACGCTGCCCTGGAGGCCACCCCACTGCTGGGGCGCTGAGCTCCCCCTCCACCAGCTGCCGCCTCAGGGCAGGGAAACCCCACAGGGGCGCGTCCCCTGCAGGGTGCGCTGCGACCTTAGGGCCCTGTGCCGGGGTGGGTGTATTACGTCCCACAAAAAGCAATCGTGTGGGGACAGGTTGATTAGTCTGCTGATTAGGGTGGAAACGTTTGATTGAATTATTTCCACGGAGGTGTGACCCCGCCCACTCAGGGTGGGTCTTAATTAGATCCCCGAACCCTATAAGAGCTCCCAGCAGAAAGAGCTCAGACCAGTGAGAGAGACATTTTGGAGAAAGCCATCTTGAAACCAGAACCTGGGAGCAAAGGACCAACAGACGCCAGCCACGTGCCCTCCCAGCTGACAGAGGTGTTCTGGACACCATCAGCTTTTCTCCAGTTAGTGTATCCTCCTGCTGATGCTTAGTTTGGACACTTTTATGGCCTCCAAATTCTAAATTTGAAGCCAAATAAACCCCCTTCATTAAAGCCAATCTATTTTCGGCATTTTGCATGATAGCAGCTTTAGCAAACCCAAAGAGGCCCAAAATCCCAAGCCCTGAGGTAACTAGTCCCTGTGGTACAGCTTTGGAAGGCAAACTTGTGGGTGGCTGTTTCCTCAGGGCATTCGGAAGACACAGCGTGGGAGCCCCTCGGAGGGGCAGGGTGGTCCGGCTCAGGCCTCTGCCCCAGGTTCCTCCCAGCTCCCGCACCGGCCCCCGCCCTGCCCATGGGGACGCCCCGCTCTCCAGGGAAGCCAACGCCCAGGGCCTGATCCCTCGATGCCAATCGTGCCTGCACCTTCACCTGCCATGCAGAGCCCCAGCCAGGTCACCTGGGCCACCGGGTGGGAGGACAGCTGGCTCGGCCCGCGCCCCATGGCCCTCCACGCTCAGCAGAGAGGTGACCGAGCGAAGGCTGTGCGCCCACGTGGCCTGACTGCTCGGCCCTGGTCCTCTCCTCACCTGTCCCCTCAGAGACGCTGAAGATGAAGACATCGACAACAGGATGGGTGTGTGTTTGGGGAGAAGGAAACCCTCACCTGAGCTCAAGCCAGAGGCCCAAGGAGGAGCCCGAAAGCAAGGCCTGATGAGGGGAGGATGGAGAGCGTGGCTTGGAAGGTGAGGAGATGGGGCTCGGTCAGAGCGCGGGTGGGGACACGCCCAGGGCTGGGGCAGGAGGGGGGCGTCTGGCAGGGAACGGGCTCAGCTGCTCCATCAGCTACTTTTATGTTACTGTGGTATTTCCAAGCAACTCGGTATATGATCCTTACACACACACACACACACTATCTATTGTAACTCATCTGTGAGAATTTTTCTTCAAGTTTTGGATTTGAAATCTAACTTCTCTGTCCTAGAAAACTTGTCAAGTTTTGGATTTGAAATCTAACTTCTCTGTCCTAGAAAACTCGTCCTTCCCTCTGGCCTGTTGGCTCATGCCTCGTAAGCTCACAGTTACGCCCCATCAGAGTCCTTCCCTAAAGGAGATGAGCAGACTAGAAATCTGCCCAAAGTGAGAAGCCACACGGGATTTGGAGGAGGCCCCTGCAGGGGCTGGGAGAGGGGCCTGTGCAGCTCGTGTGCGCTGGCCCCAGCCCCCGCTGTCAGAGCCCCCGAGCCCAGGGCCACACAGGTTGCCGGTGCTCTCGGGCCCCAGCCTCCCACGGCTCTGCAGCTGTCGTCGGGGAGTGGGGAGTGGGGAGGCCCAGCAGGGCCCCGCTGGGCAGAGGCTCACCTTTGAACGCGACCTCCCAGTGGCCCTCCAGGGAGTGGTTCCGGCCCGTGATGACGTACTGGTAGCCAACCCACAGCCTGGAGCGGAGGCAGAAATGGAGGGGCCCTCAGCGTGGTGAAGGGGAGCGAGCCATCAATTATGTCGTTAGTGTTTTAAAAAAGACCTTTAAAAAACTGACCGTCTACAACATGAGTTTTTTAAAGCATTAATTCTTCATTTTCATGAAATGCATTAAAATTCTAAACCCTAAGTTCACAGGTCAGTGAAAGTTTTATCTCAGTAAGTCCCGGCGAGCCTGTTCTCATGGAGCTGATCAATCCAGCCAACCGTTCCATGCGAGACAGACCCCCACGGGCTCCCGTCCGGGGGACTCCCCTTCCACTGCCCGCCCCACCCCAGGGCCCCAGGAGGGAGCCCCCAGCCCCCTGTGCACACCTCGAGCCCCTTGCCCGACAGGCCTGGCCTGCGAAGCCCCCGACAAGGCCGGAGCCCACCCACGCTCAGAGGGGTGCGAGGGGACGGGGCTGCCCCGTCACGCACGGAGCCCACAGCTCCATCCCGAGGTGCCTGGCGCTGCCTCGGGTGCAGTGGGTGCCGGCGTCCCCTCCCAGGCAGCCCCACGCCCGCCCCACCCTGGGCTCACCTGCGCTGGTCCTTCCACCCGAAGCTCCGCTCTGGCTGGTCCCACTCCTGGGCCAGCACGAAGCGCAGCTCCTGGTCCGTGGAGAACGTGGCCAGGGAGCCATTGAGGCGCTGGCAGGTCTGCGCGGCGTCCCAGTAGTTCTCCCCACTCAGGAAGACGCGGTAGCAGCTGGCCGTGCCCTCGTGGTGGTGCCACCCTGTCGGGCACTTCCCTAGGAAACATGAAGGCGGGAGGGGACAGGTCCCCACGTTAGGACCCCCCCAAAGGCGACAGGCCCGCCTCAGGGTGCACGGGGGACGTGGGGAAACCGAGGCTCGAGAGGGCAAGCTCCTGCTTCTGAGGCAGCAGGCTTTGTGGAAGAAGCTTCGAAATGCAGGGCAGCCACAGCACCGGCACGTTTGGGGACCCCCGTCCCTGAGAGGCCCTCGGTCTGCGGTGGTGAGGAAGGTGCACGTTCCACCCTCTGACTGCAGCAGCTGAGCCAGGGCCTGCTGGGCACCCATCGCGCTGTGCCCTGTCTCCAGGCGCCTGCCCGCCCCCGCCGGCGAGGAGCTGAGGCCCCGGTGGCCCCGGGCGGGCAGACCCCGAGAGGCCAGTGGGACTGGGGACGCACTGACACTGGCCAGGCCTCGCCTCGTGGCTCTCCCGGGCACATCACAGCCTCCTCAGGCACCAGACACTTCCCGATCCACAGAATCTACGCCCTCCAGGGCTGCGTGCCTCCTACCGGGACGCCGACAAGGAGCAGCGGTTTCTAGCAAAGGCAGTTCGAGGGAAAAATGCAGTTTTTAAATGCACCTCCCTCAAGCAGACCCGGGATAAATACTTTAAGACAGACACCGAAATACTGAGGTTTTACTGCTTTGAGCTCTCGTGTGTGTAATTTAACAGGAGAGCACAGACTACAAGAAAGAAATGGAAGTTCTGGCCAGCGCCTGGCCGTCAGCGAGGGCCTAGGGAGATGAGAGTCAGGGGGAGCACTTGGCGGGACGAGGGTGGTGCTCCCGGCATGAGGGGCGAGCCGCGCGGCTGTGCGCACACCCCGGCCCGGGAGCAGAGTGGGAGGGAGGCCGAGTGTCGGGCAGCACCCATCGCCCACTTCCTGGGCTGTCCACACGCACGGCCCACTCGGCCGCTGACTGCACCAGGCCGCCGTGGGGAGCGGCTCCAGGGAGGAACAACCCACCCTGGGCTCCTGATTTCCCTAAAGCCCCTGAGAGAGGAGCCACACCCTCCCAGGTGGTCACTAACTGCCGGAGCGGGACAGGGCAGCCCTGCCCAGTGGGGCCCAGGCCGGGGAGGAACATGACAGCCCAGGGTGACATGTCCTCGCTGCTTGGCGGGATCCCCGGCCCCCCACATCTGGGGGCTCTCGCATGGCACTGCGGACACCCCCACCAGCCACGTGGTCTGGGCCCTTCCACCGAGGCCATCTGCCCCTGGGAGCTTCCCCACCAGGGGCCGCTGCGGCCCGGCCCTGAGGGCAGTGGCGGGAGGAGGACACGGAGCCCGACTCCAGGGCCCAGGGCTGCATTCCCAGGGGTCCCTCTCGTCCCCACTCGCAAAGGCAGGTCACGGCCAAGAGACCCCCAGGGCTGCTCGGGCTGCCCCCAAACGCCCCTGTCGGGGCAGGTCTGCAACTTACTGCTGAAGCGCACGGGCTGGGCCATGTTCACTGTGTGTGGGTGCACGGGGTCGCCTCCTCGGGGCCGGCCCTGCCGCGGGTCCCCGGCCTCCTTCCCATGGTAAGGCCGCGCCTCCCCGCTCACCTCTGGAAGGAAAAGGAGAGGGTGGACGTGAGCACGGGGCCCCCGCCACGAGGCCAGCATCGAGGCCCGGCTCGGGGCGCTGGGCCTGGCAGGCCCACAGCGGGCTGCCTTCAGAAGTCTCCGGAACGCGGCGTCACTGCCAACAGGAGGCAGTGCCTCACTCGCAGCGCGCCACGGCAGCCCTCGCCTCTAAATTACGAGCAGGACACAGAGGCTCTTCTTCGTGACGGGCTGACAGTCTCGCGCTAGTAAGGCGAGGCGCAGCCGGTCCTGCCCTCAGCGGACCCCAGGCCCAGGAGCCTCCCGGGCGGCCTGTGGGGGGCCCACTGCCGTGCCCCCACTCACCCCCAGCGCAGTGCCCCCCGCACCTGCCGCCTGCCCGCAGGGCCCTGGTGGGCAGCATCAGCGCGTGACCGGGAGGGGAGGACGGCACGCTCAGGTCGGAGACGGGGAAGGATCCCGGGCGTGTGCACCGCGAGCCCTGCGGCAAACAGCCTCTCTGCGGGCTCCTCCACCCCAAGGACGAGAGGGGACCCCGCCCCTCCCCGGTGCACTGAGAAGGGGATGACGTCCCCAGGGCCACAGAACAAGGGGCAAGCGGGAAGCGAGGCCCCACCCCGCCTGGGGAGCACCACGACAGAGAACACGTGGCGCACGGTCAGGCCCAGCGCTGGCTTTGTCTGCTGGCTGCACACAGACAAGACGGACGGCCGGACGGCCGGACAGGAGCTCTCAACTCCCTCGGGCCGGCCTGCAGCTGAGGGCCGTGCTGCGCGTGTGGCGGCCTGTGGCACGGCAGGGCACGGAAGACTCCGGCAAACCTGCGTTCCCGCGTCCACTGCTGGCCTTCAGCCGCCTGCCTGGAGCCTCCCCAGTCCCTGGCTTGGCCGTGCCATGGGCTCTGACACTGTTTTTTAAAAGTATAAATAATCTATATTTCTTCTCATTATAAAAGTAAGAAATATTCAATGTGAAATATCCGAGAAATACAGACACTTGGAAAGGAAAATCGCATGAACTGGCAGTGCGTTAAGAGCACGTCCTTCCTGTCCACCCTCAATCCAGACAGTACCGGGGGGTCACACCACACGCTGCTCCATGACTTGTTTCCTACGCTGAAGACTGGAGGCCTGGAGCTCTCTGCTTCCGACGGCTGCACAAGAATTCTGTCAACGGGTCTACTGCGTTCCCGGAAAGCGGGGATCCTCACCCAGGCTCTAGCTGATACCTGCTCGTCAAAGACGAAATCAAACACCCGCCCCCTCTCCCACATCCCCTCACTCCCAATCCCATGTCTTGGGGAACCTTTTTCCCTGGTTTGTTTTGCCATTTACCTCCACATTTCCAAACAAGGGGTTGACAGTGCTACTTCTAGTTTTACCTGTTTTAACTGGTATTATGGCAGACGAAGATGTGGCTCTCATGTACTCCTACCCCCTTCCCAGTAAAGGAGAATCAACTTAATTAAATCGAGGCTGTATAACACTGTGACATGGTCAGCATTCTTCACCTTCGAGCCAAAGAGCACACTAAGACAGCTTCATTTCTCCAACCACTTTCCTTTCTCCTGGAGTGAACATGGACATCCATTGCTAAACTGTTTTCTGTATCTCTACCACTCATTTTGCCAGACCCACAACACATAAAAATGGTGAGCAATACATCTCTTGTGCACTGCCGTGCCTCCCAACACCCCTGTGGCCCTCTGCCTCCTTGGCCCCCGGGGCCGCTCTCCGCTCCGGGCACGGCTGCAGCTCTCCTGCCCGCTACCCGCTTCCTGGATCCGGGCCGTCTGCCTGCTTGCCTTACCCTCTCCTTCCGTCATCTCCCTAAGAAAGGGTATGGAAACCTTTTATTTTTTTCTTTTTCTAAGTCTATTTGTATCTGAAAGTTTCTTTACTCTCCCCTCATGCTTGATCTAGAGTTTCTCTGGGTATAAAAAAATCCCAGATTAAAAACATCATTGCACTTCCCAGGTACAGAAATTAGACTGAACACACACACCTCACTCCAGTCTCGAACAGCAGTGACGGGACGGTGTAAAAGGCACACGCTTACAGGGACAAACAGAGCGGGAAAGAGGATGACAAAGTTCTAAAAACTGGAAGACAGAGGGTGAGGGATAACCAACGAGGAAGGGGATGGAGCCCTGGGGCGTTCCTGGGGCGATTCCGGTTTCCGTGGCTGCCTTGGTATCCCGTCCAGCGAGCCTTTCTCGCTAACTAAACCGTCCTGTGTTAGAAGGAAATCATTCCAAGCTTGCCGGAGCCCAGAGAGCTGAGGACGAGGCCAACAGCTGGGAAAGTGGAAAAACAGGACATGTGGCAATATCTAGCAAAACTACAAAAGCATTTTCCCTTTAACCCACTTTTAGGAATTTACACTAAAGGTACATCTGACAATAATTCAAGGCCGGGGAAAACATGCAGAGTTATTTATTGTGGCATTATTTATAGCAACAAAATAATGGGAGCCACCTAAAGGCCAGACATAAGAGAATGGTTAAAGAAAGGATGGTGCATCCCTAAAACGGAGTGCAATGTCGCTGTAACAGAGAATGAGAAGAATCTCTGAATTAACAGAGTGATACCAAGGATAGTGTTATATTAAAGGAAAAAACACAGTGCAAATAGTACATACAGATACCTGTTTGTGTAAAAAAAAAAAAAAAAGGGCAGCTCAAAGAGAGGAAATTATGTGTGTTTACTTATATAAACAGAAACTCAAGACAGGCCAGAAACGGATGAAGTTTCTGGAACTAGCCCATGGACAGACATCCAGACCAATGGAACAGAACTGAGAGTTCAGAAAAGAACCCCCACGTGTGATCTTTAACGAGGGTGCCCAGTGGACTCACCGGGCAAGGAGTAGTTTCTGTCCCAAATGGTGCTGGGAAAACTGGAAAACCACGTGCAAAGGAATCGGATCCCGACCTCACGCCAAATACAAAAATAAACTCAAAATAGATGAACACTCTAAATATTTAAAGAGCCAAAACCATAAAACTCTTAGAAGAAAACATATGGGAAAACTTCAGGGTCTTGTATTAGGCAATGGATTCTTAGAGAGGACATCTAAAGCACAAGCAACAAAAGAAAATAAATAGATATATTGGACTTCACCAAACTTAAAATATTTTCTGCTTCAAAAATCTTGAATCAAGAAAGTGAAAACACCATCTATAGAATGGGCGAGAATAACTGCAAATCACCTATTTGATAAGTGTTTAACATCCAGGTAACACACAGAGAATTCTTAAAACTGAGCACAAGAAGACAACACAATTTAAAATGGCAAAAGATACTGGGTGTGGGGTGTCCGTCCGGGGGACTGTGAAAGTTCCAGTAATGGAGCTGGTGAGGGTAGCAGAACGCAGCGAACGTGACTTCCCCTGAACGGTGTGCTTGGGAGCGGCTGAGACGAGAAAGTTTATGCCGTGTGTATGTTTCCATGACTGTTTCAAAAAAGAGCAATTACAAAGACACTGACAATCAAACGAAACACATCATGCTGAAAAGGAACTAATGATGGAGGAGAATGGTGCGAAAGGACACTATTGGGACATGTGAAAAACTGGGATATAGGCTGAAAGCTTCATCTCAGTGTCCCTGAACTGGGTAACCGGTTAAGTATGAGAATGTCCTTCTTAGGTAACGTGCATGGAAGTGTCATGGGTCCAAGGAGCATGAGGTACACTTCCTGCTTTCAAATATTTAGAAGACTGGTAAACAGATACATAGACAGACAGACAGACAGGCAAATACAGCAAGTGTGGCAAAATGTTAAAATTGCTGGATCTGGGTATCTGGCGAGGCGGGTATGTTGGAGTTCTCTGTATGGGGTTGGTATTATTTGTGTAACCGTCCTGAAACCTGGAAATTATTTCACAATAAAAAGTTTAAGAAAAAATGAGAGCCCTGCCCTGATCATGAAGGTGGGGTGAGACGCTTCGGGGCTCCATCCCCCCAAAGAAGCTTTGAACAACCAGTAGAACCGGCAGAAACACCTTTCTCAAAGCTCCAGAAAACGATCCAAGGACGGCAGTGACAGGGCGGGCACCAAATCCAGAAAAAGGCCACTAAAGCGGCGGCCCCTCCCCTCCCTCCCCCTGCCCAGGCGGAGCCCCCAGTGCGGACCCCCGGCCCCCGTCGGAGGGAACACAGTACCCTCGTGCACTCACTGCAGACGTGTCCGGCGGTGGCCTTAGGGACTCGCTGCCTCCAAACCTGCGCAGCGCACAGAAGGCGGCTCCCTGAGCTCACAGCGAGAGCGGTCGAGTGGCTGCCGGGGCTAGGGGTTTCTGGCCGTAGGAAAGAGGGGACAGTCATGCAAAGGGGGAAGTGCCAGGGTCACGTGCACATGCCCAGGACAAGAGGTGCGTGAGGAAAGCAGCAGGGGGGCCCACGCTTGGGCCTGGAGCCCTTCTCCAAACTCACTGTGCAGGTCCGCCCAGAAGAGAGCACTCCCACAGGGCAATCCGCAGACTGGGAACATGTTTTCTTTCATTCCTTCCCCCTTTTTTTTCTTCCGTTAGCTCCCCAGCATTCAAGGAAAAATCCATTAACACTAGCTGGATACAAACTTAAAGGACAGATGCTTCAGGGTCTAAATTCCAGTGACAACACCTTAAAATAGCAAAATGTCCAGGTTTCAACAAAAGATTACAAAACATACAAGGAAACCAGAAGTGATGACCCAAGCAAAGAGGATGAGGAGTCAATGAGGAAGAAACCCTCAGTAAGGAGGACCAGGGCTGGGACATACCTGATGAAGATTTTATTTAAAAAAAAAAAAAAAGGTCATGTATGTGCTCAGTGAGCCCAAGGAGAAGATGGACAAAGAACTAACGGAAATCAGGAAAATGACAGAGATGGAAATTATGAAAAGGAACCAGACAGAGCTGAAGATCACAGTAACAGAAATTTAAAATTCCCCGGAGGGGTTCTCCAGGTGACTGGAGCTGAAAGAAGGAAGACTCAGACAACCGAAGATGAGACAACAGGAACCATCCCGTCTGAGAAGCAGAGAGAAGAAAGAGAAGCGAGCAAAGCCTAAGGAAATTGTGGGACATCATCAAGTTCACCAACACATGCCTTGTGGGAGCCTCAGGAGAAGAAAGAAAGGGGCAGAGAGACTATCCAAAGAAGTAAAAGCTGAACACTTCCCAAATTTAACAAAAGACACGAACATACACATCCAAGACTCTCAACAAACTCCCAACAGGATAAACCCAAATGGACCCACAAGGCAACATACAATAATCAAACTGTCTAATGCCAAAGATAGAAAATTCTGAAAGTCTCAAGAGAGAGGCTACGTGTCATGTACACGGGAGCATCGATGGGATTAAGTACCAAGTTCTCATCGGAAACCACGGAAGCAAGAGGGCAGTGGGAAGACAGCAAGAAATTGCCAACCAAAAGAATTCTACATCCAGCAACACCGTCCTTTAGAAGTGAGGGAGATCTGCCGAGCCCTAAGCAATCACTAATTTATTTTCTGTCTCCACAGATTTGCTGATTCTGGCCATTTCATAAAATGGAATCATAAAACATGTGGTCTTTTGTGACTGGATTCTTTTGCTTAGCATGATGTTTCCAAGTTTCATCCATGCTATGGCATTTATCAGTACTTCATTCTTATGTCTGAATAACGTTCTGTCACGTGGATGTGCTGCATTCGTTTATCCATTCATCATCTGATGGCAGTCTGGGTTGTTTCCACTTTTTGGCTATTATAAATGATGCTGCTATAAACATTCATATACAAAAAAAAAAAAAAAAAAAAAAAGAGGGAGAGATTAACATTCCCAGATAAAGAAAGCTGAGGGAGTCTGTCACTAGATCAGCCTTATCAGACATGCTGGAGAGAGTTCTGCAGGTGGAAAGGAACGGACACTGGACAACAGAGCAAGGCCACATGAAGAAACGAAGATCTCCATGATCTCATAATGTATAAACACGTAAGCTGTGAAAAGAACTACATAAAGGTGGTGGACCAGGGGCTACAGAACATAGTTTGTGTGTACCTTTGAAGTTAAGTTGGTATAAAAGCAAACGAGAGTATGACAGATTCAGGATGTTAAATTGAAGCCCCATGGTAACTACAAAGAAAATATCAGAGAACATGCCAGCTCAAAGAGACAGAGTAGAGTACAGGCTGCTGGGTGGGGTTGGGGGGCAGGGGGAATGGGGAGTTAATGCAAAATGGGTGGGATGTTTCTATTTGGGGAGGGGAAACTTTTGGTAATAGATGGTAGTGAGGGCACCGCGATATCATGAATGTGATCAATCCCAATGAACGGTGTGCTTGGGAGTACTTGAGATGGATAATCTTATGTTGTATCTGTTCCCACAATTTAAAAAGAGAAAAAAAAAAAAAAAAAAAAAAAGAGCAACTAAAAGATGAAAATTAAATGCAATACATGATCCTGGACAGGACTGGATAAGGGAGAAGAAAGGTTCAAAAGGACATTATTGGGACACATAAAACTGAAATACAGACTGTAAGCTTTAAACCAATGTTAAATTTCTTGAACTTGACAAATGTACTTAAGGTGGTTATACAAGTGAGTATCCTGGTTCTTAGGAAATGTACACTGCAGTATTAAGTGTTCAAGGAGTGTGATTATACAACCTATGCTCGAGTGTTCAGAAAACAGATTGGTGATAGACAGATGGACTGATGGATAGATAGAATGATACAGGAAATGTGGCAAAATGCTAAAACTGGTGGATCTGGGTATCTGGGGAGATAAGGGGATGTTGGAGTTCTCTGTATGGGGTTTATATTATTTTTGTAACTGTCCTAAAAGTTTGAAAGAATTTCAAAATAAAAAGTTTAAAAAATTTTTAAACATAAATTTATCATCCCAGCAACTCGACTATTTATTTACCCATGAGAAATGAAAACGTGTCTACACAACTTGTTTGCAAATGTTCATAGATGCATTATTCACAATAGCCAAAAAGTGTAAATAACCCAAATGTCCATCAACTGGTGACTGGATAAACAAAATGTGGTAGTTCAAAGGAAATGTTGATTATGTGAGCCTCAAAAACGTTCTGCTAAGTGACAGAAGCCAGACATGAAAGACAGAAGGCTGTGTGACCGATTTCTAAGTAATGTCCAGAAAAGGCAATACAGCACGTGAGGAAACAGACGAGGGGTGCCAGAGACCCCAGTGGGGAAGGGAACGGGGAACAACTGCAAACGGGCCCGAGGGATCTTTCCAAGGTGACAGAAACGTTCCCAAATTGGACTGTGGTTATGACTGCAGAACGGAAATCTACTGACCATCACTGAACTGTACATTTAAATCAGGGGAATTTCATGGCATATAAATCAATCAATCATTAAAACATAAAAAATTAAAGAGTATCATGAGAGCTGGAGGTAAAAATAAATGAATACATGCATAAAAATGAGATGACCCTGAAATTATCACCCTGAGTGAAAAACGTCAGACAGCGAGGACCAGATATTGTATAACCCCATTTATAAGAATGTCCAGGATGTGCAAATCCACAGAGACAGAAAGGAGAGGAGAGGCTGCCCAGGGCTGGGGTGTTGGGGAGAATGCCAAGCGCCCTGCTAAAGGGTTTGGGGTTTCCTTTTTGGCGCGGTGAGAAGGCTCTGGAATCGACTGTGGTGATGGCGGCACGATGCTGAGAACACGCTACCGACCACCGAGTGGTGCACTTCACACGGATCAACGCTATGGCATGTGAACTACAAGAGTACACAGCTGTCACACACACAAACAAGGCGGCGGCAACCATCAAGTCTGGGGGAAAACCAAAAGGAAAATGGAAGCCTCTTCCCCAGCTCAGCCGGGAGAGGTCTCTGTGAGCGAGCATGTTGACAAAGGGGTCAAAGCCAGCCAAGCCTCTGTCGTCTCAGGACAAATTAACAGAGAATGTCTAAGAACATGGCACTCAGAGATACCAGTAATATGCAGCAGCTAAAATAATCCAAAGCATTTGCTTCTGAGGAGTGGGAAGGCAGAGGGACCCCACCAGGATTGCCATTTTTGGTGAAAGACCTTGTAGAACTGACTATTTAAATTGTGTGCAGGAATAACCTGAATAAAGTTCTGGGTTGGACGGTCAACGTCCACTCCTCATGGAGCTTGCAGCTCGCCCCTGCACCAGGCTGTGGGGCAGTGGCCAACACCACTCTGATTCCGGACCCTTCCGGGGGACCATCTTCCTCCTTGGAGGCTCGGTGGGCCCCTGCACTCCCGAGGGTCTACGCGGGATAGGCTCCCGTGCAGGGCTGCCCTTGACCTGCCGTCCCAGGCCCCCAGACCTGAAGCCACGCACCTCCGTTCTGGGCACTCTTCCCATGTGACTCCCCCGTCACTTCTCTCCCACTCCTCTCTGTTTTCTTCAAGGGGACTCTTCGTGCTGGAGGCTGGGCTTTCTGGACTTGCTTTTTAACATTTAAGGGCTCTTTCCTGCTCAGTTCTTTATCTCACGTTATACCCATGCTCAGCAGAGGGAATATATTTTCACGTTTTCTTTTGTTCCCTGAATTAACAGGCAATAGCTGCTAATGCACATTGAGGGATTACTGTGTGCCGTGCTGTTCTAAGCAGTTTACACACATCATCTTACGTAATCTTAACAACAACCCTAAGAGGCAGGCATTCCTTTCTCCATTTTACGGATGAGGAAAAGGAGGTTCAGAAAGCTCCTTGCCCGAGGCCCCCAGCTGGAGGTGGAGGCAGGGGGGCAGCCCCAGCAGCCCGGCCCCTGGCCCCACGTTGACCCCCCATGTTGCTCTGCTGCCTTGGGCCCTTTTGGTCTTGGCCTTCCACATTGGGTGCTCTCTTCCAAGGGCTTTCGTGAGCAAAAAGGACGGTGGTCCAGCTTGCTGGAGGCTCTGGGAGCGCCAGTGGGAAACCATGGGGGCTGCCTTTTAGTCGGGAACCCTCCCCACAGTGGTATCTGCTCGGAAGTGCCCGTTTCTCCAGGAAAGACATCTCCCGTCTCCTGCTTGAGGAGGGAGAGCTGGCTGCCGGCACTGGGGGTGCAGGACAGTCAGTGCTGAGGGTCCCACTTGGGGCCTAGAGAAGCCCCCTGAACTCCTCTCTACTGTCCACCTCCCCGAGTCCCAGCACCCCCTCTGCTGTGCCCGGCGGCCCCACCTTCCAGACTTTATGTCCTGATGCCATCCGATACTGAGACAATGCAAGCCACATTTAAACAAGGGAGGAGAAACAGAGGAAATTAATTTTAGTTTTTTATTTAACCCATTATATCAAAAAAATTTCAACTGGGAATCAATAAGAAAGTATGAGTGCGATGTCTTACACTCTTTTCTTTGCACTCTCCTTGATACTCGGAGTGCATTTTACACTTGCTGCTCGCACACGTCAGTTTGAAGCAGCCGCAGCAGCTCGTGGCTGCCGCACTGGACAGCACAGGTCTCCAGAACAAACCTTGTGTCTCCTGGTGGGAGACAGAGTCATCCGGCTCTGCAGAGTGAAGGAGGGCGCGAGGGGTGGCTCAGGAGAATCCCACCCAGCCCGCCATGCTCCCACGCCCGCCGCCTGCCGCCCCGATGCGTGAGGCCTCTGGGTGCTGAGCTGTGAGGGTGCTGCCGGCCACTGAGGCCCATTTCGCGCTGTTCCCTCTCAAACAGGCCCCCTGGTGCAGCGCCTCTGCTAGACTAAGTCCTCGTTCTTTGGTTTAAAAAAACAGAAACAGAACAAAAAAAAGATGCATAATCTCTGAAACATCCCAAAGAATATACTTGTGTAATACACAAGCAAGTTAGAAAGCCTAATAATAAAACAGTGAGACAACCCCCTGCCCCCCACTTGAGAACACAAACACCATCTGCAGGTTGCATGTTCACTTCTCCCCCGTCTCACCCTCCGTCCCCCACCAGGGAGGAACCGCGAGCTGGAATTTTACGTGTAGCTCTATGAAAGAATGCAATGCTCGGTCTCGCTGGCCCTCGTCGTGCTGCGGTAGCTTCTGGCACTGGCATTTGTCACCTGGCACCCTGGTTTTAAGCTCACCCACATCGCTGTATGAACATACCATTCACACCGTGTTGCTGGGGCCTAGTACTCGGTTATGGGTTGAACTGTATCCCCCCCACAACAGATGGAGACCCCCTAACCCCAGTGCCTTGGACCGTGACCTCATCTGGAAACAGGGCTGTTCCCTGCGGACCAGACAGGTAAAGGGGAGGCCGCCCTGGAGCGGGTGACCGTGTCCTCACGTTGGGGAGAGCAGACACAGACTGACACTAGGGGCGAGTGAGGAGGGGGCAGGTGCGTGAGTGAGCCACGGATCCCCGGGACCAGCAGGGAGCCACCCTCACTCTGGACCCGCAGCTCCGGAACCACGAGGTGCTGTCGTTTAAGGCTTCGTCACGGCAGCTCTGGCCAGTGGGGACACATGTCTTCCTACGAGCGCAGGCACGTGGTGCTTTCCTAGAAGTCTGGTTTGAACAGCCCTCAGGAACCTCTCTCGAGCCTCCCGGGGTGGAAATCCAGGATCACAGGACATAAGGATGTTCAGCTTTACAAGCTCATGCTTGTTTCCCAGAAGGGGTGTATCCATTTGCCCTTCTAACGTGTGGCAGATGAAGATTTCCAAGCCATCACACGCTCTCCAACGCTTGGTTGTGTCACACACCTTAACTTCTGCTAATCTAACTGGCCTTGAAAATGGTATCTCACCGTAGTCTTGAAAGTCCTAAGGTGGGTTAGTATCTTTTCGTATGTTCAATCGCAGTTCTCATGAACTTTTCGGTGAAATGTTTATGCCTCTTGCTCCCCTGGAGGATTCCTGGCCTGTAATCCTGTCCTGGGACACTCCCCCTCTCTGGGCTTTCCCGCAAGCAACAGCCGGACGGGCTCCCGGACACAGGGACACCTGAGGGGCTGCTACACTCTAGTGCCCAGGGCAAGCCGGCGGAGGCAGGCCTGCTGGAGGGGTCACCAGGAGGGCCCCCAAGACGGGGCCCTTCACAGACAGACACAGGCCCATCAGACCATCTCTGCTTATTATTTTGGAATGCCCCTAGCTCAAATGCCAGCTTCTCTCTACTGCTGTACCCAATCCCCTGGGGGGCCCCCTGGATCTTCTTCAGGACTTGGCGTATGGGGACGACAGCACACTTATAATTCGCTGCATGTCTGAACGGACCCCAGAGCCGGGCAAGGGTCTGGTGAGGAGGGGGAAGGTCTCCTGCCCCAGAGAGGCCACGGGCTGGAAGGAGAGAGCAGGCTGGGCTCAGGTAATGGAGAGAACTACAAACAGTGCTGGGTGCCAAGGGGGAGGGATGGCAGAAGCAACCCTATGCTGGGGCACCCAGGGGCGTCACTGTGGGCGGCAGCATCTGCACCCAGTCTGTGAGCCGAGCCAGAACAGGGAATTCCAGGAGAGAGAAACGCAAGACAGTGTGCAGTTAGGAAATTATTGCTGGGAAGGGCCCGGCTGAGCTGCTGAGGGGGAAGTGGAGATCACTCAGGGGGCAAAGCACGGCCGTGCTGGACTAGGGAGGAGCGTGCACGCCCTGCGGAGAGTCCGATCCGCCACTCCCGGGCCTCCTTCCCTCGAGGAGCTTTCTCAGAGCCACCGAGGCCCCTAGGCAGGTGTGTGCGAGTGTGTGTGCATGTCTCACATGCACGTATACCAACGCCCGTGCACGGCGCCACGCCTTCCGTCCTGACCCAGGGGGAGCCCACAAGCAGTGAGCAGGTCACTGCTGGGGAGGTGTCTCCTCAAGGGTGCTGGAGAGAAACCAGGGGGTGGGGGGTAGCCCGCAGTTCAGCTGCCGTGAGGAGCCCATGCCCGGAGGAGACCCACTAGTGATGACCCAGCAGGCAGCAGGGGTGGGGTGGAGTGGGGCCGGGCAGGTCCAGAGGTCCAAGCTGCTCGGGGTTCCAGCCGAGCCTCCCAGGAGCCTGCAGGGGCCGGGCCAGGGCGCGGTGAGAGGGGAGATAACTCACGGGTTCTGGGCTCTGCCCGTGTCGGGCTTCTCTTCAAAAAGGGGACCTGCCCCACATGCCTGTCTGCCACCCGGGAGGACTCACCGGGACAGTCGGCCTCGTCGCTCTCGTCCTCGCAGGTGGCCCAGCCGTCACACTGCCAGGGCAGGGGGATGCACTGGATGGCGCCGCTGCGGCAGGCAAACTGCCCGGGGTTGCACCGCAGCTCTGCGGGACAAAGGGCAAGAGCCGGTGAGGCGGCAGCAGGCGCGGAAGCGCCGGAGAGTGAGACCCCGCCCCCAAGGGCACACCCCAAGACCCCACGACGCCCAGTCTCACACCTGCCAAGTTCCCCCGACTCGGGCTCTGCACCCCCCGGAGGGGCTGGGGACAGAGGGAACGGACTCCTCCTGCCCGAGGGTTTCGGGGCAGCAGGGTGGACACTGGCACGTCTCACAGAGAGCTGACAGCGGCCGCCCCCACGGAGAGCTGCTAACATGTGCCACAGCATGAAGGAAGGAGAAACCGCCTCCAGCCGAGGGCTCCGGGGTGCTTCCTAAACAAGGGGGGACCTGGACAGTTCCGAGGAAGGCTGATGGTTTCAGAAGGGCTGGGGAAGAGCATTCCAGAAAAAGCAGGGCTTGAGGAGCAGCCCCGGAGCCGAGAGTGACGAGTGCATCAGGCGGCCTGGGGGCTCTGACCCTCCAGTAATCGCGGGGAACATGCTCGAAGATGTAAGAAGGAGGCTTTCAAGGTAAGATGAGTCTCACCTTTAACTGGTATGTCATAGGAGCCAGCAGTTACTTGGCCAGTAAGTAACATGGCAAGATCTGTGTTTTAAGCCAGGTAAAACTAGCAGTGGTTTCCAGAAGCAACTATAACAGGGGACCAGGTGGAAATAGTAAACAACTCTGCAAAAAAGCGAGGGGCCAGTCTCTGCCCTCCCTGCCTGGTTTTTGAAGCTTTATTTGCACCTGGCTGCTTTTGAGCCCAGGCAACAGAGCACTTGTGACAGTGCACACAGGGGTGCAGAGCTGGAAACAGTTACCGCCCAGCCCTCTAGGAAAAAGCCGTGGGCTCCTGAACGGAGTGCGAGCAGATCCACGGGGGCTCTGGAGCAATGGGGAGCCCTGATCTGTGAGAGAGAGGCCTGTGCGCTGACCTGGTGGCTCAGGAAGGAGAGACAGAACGCAGCTCATGACAAACGTGCGCTGCGACGCGAGTCCCTCAACGCCCTTCCTTCTTTCCGAATCACTGTGCTTGAACTCAGGAAGGAAAGGCAGTGTTAAGGCCCCGAGCCCTGCTCCAGCGCCGCCTCGGGAATCAGGGCCGGCGAGCACCCGGACTCACCCGGGAGCAACCACGCCGCCCCCTCTGCGGCGCAGACGCCTGGGTCCTGTGTGGCTGCGGGGGACAGGTCGGGGCACCTGGGGAAGCGGGCACGGCCGAGAGGGGCAGGCCAGAGGGAAAGGGACTATCCAGTCAGCGCTCTCTCCCCTCGCTGCAGAAAATCCATCAAATACAGCTGTAAAAAAACAGCCTTTATAAAATGTACAACCCTGGTCCAACAGTCACAATGTTGGGTTTGTAAAGGCTTTCAGCCACGACGGAGTCACAGAGAACCAGATGAAACTGTCCACCTGAAACGCCTGGAACAAGACGGTCGAGCGAGGAGAAACCACCTACGGTTCTCCCCAACACGGGGCACCAGGCACGGGGACAGCTGGTAACGGAGCTTCAGCGACACGAGGGAAGAACTGTAACTGCTCAGAGGAACGGACAGTCCACACTGAGGGGTGAGACTCAACCCTCTCGATGGCTGCACAACAAGCAGACACAAACCAGCAAGACGGACACGACCCGGCGACGCCATCAACCGCCCCGCCCCGCCCCGACGCGACACCCCAGGCAGCAGAGACCCCGTCCTTGCAAGCGCACAAAGGACATTTAACACGACGGCCATTAAACAAGCCTCTATAAATTCATAATGATTCAAAGCAGACCAAGCACGCTGTCTGCCCACAACTGAACTACATTAAAAATCAACAGCAGAAAAACAGCTGGGAAATCCCCAACCACTGGGAAATAAACAAAATGATTAAGTACTTCAAATTAATGAAATTTCGTGAGACACAGCTACAGCAATTGTCAGAGGAAAATGTACAGCGTTAACTGCACTGCGTCAGACAACGAGAAACGTCTCCAAAGACCTCAGCTTCTACTTTAAATAATTTAATTAAAAAAAAAGAGCAAAGGGAAAACCAAAGTAAGCAGCAGAAAAGAAATAATAAAGATTGAAGTTGAAATCAATGAAGAAAACAGAAAAATAATGAAAACAAAAGCTGGTTCTTAAAGATCAGTAAAACATCAATTAACTTACAGCCAGACTACACAGGAAAAAAAATAAAGACCATAAAATACCAATGTCAGAAGAGAGGTGTCCTCACTACGGATTCTACAGATATTAAAATCATAAGGGAGAATAATAATAATAAAGAAATAGTCTGAAAAACTTTATGCCAGTAAGTTTGACAATTTAGATGAAACAGAAAAACGACATGAAACACATCAACAGCCAACGCTCACTAAAAAAGCATCAATACTGCAAAAACCTGGTGGCCCACACCCCCTTCTCCAGCGCACGGACGCGCAAGCACAGAGACCGGGGCAGAGTAGATGAATAATGGGAGGCGGAGGGGTGTGGGATGTTTCGAGTGTTCTTTTTCACTTTTATTTTTATTCTTGTTTTTATTTATTGGAGTAATGAAAATGTTCAAGTTGATTGTGGGGATGAATGCACAATGACGATACGGTGAACAACTGTACACTTCGGATGACTGTATGGTATATGAACATATCTCAATAAAATTACATCAAAAACTAAAATCAATAAATCAAGAACTTAAATAGTCCTACAACTATTAAATTTGACTTTTTAGTTAAAAACCTTCACACAAATGATTTGAACCTTCACACAAAGAAAACTCCCAAGCCAGATGGCTTCACTGAGAATTCTACCAAAATTTAGGAAGAAAATACTAATTTTACACAAACGCTTTCAGAAATCGAATTATTAAAAATCACCACTGACAAAAGCATCAAAAAGCTGAGGGATCAATCTACCAAACAACGTGCAAAGCTAGTACACTGAAAATCATACAACATTGCTGAGAAATCTTTTAAACAACTAAATATATAGAGATGTACTACATTCATGGATCATTGGCTCAATTCAGCTAAAATATCGATTCCACCCAAACTGATCCACGGTTTCAATGCAACCCCAACCAAATTACCGGAAGGCACACTGGGGAACACGCCCCGGTCAAGATGGTGGAGGGAGATATTTTAGGGTGCCGTCCCCCTACAGAAGATTTGAACAACCAGCAAGAACCGGCAGAAACAACTTTACCAAAGTTCCAGAAGGCAGTGAAAGGACTGCGGTAAGCGGTGAGCATGGAGCCAAGAAAAAGGATTGTTGAAAGTGGCAGGAACTTGTGTGCCATGGCTGGCTGCCCTCCCCTCATCAGCCCGTGCTCCCCGTGCAGATCCCTGGTCCCGCTGCAGGGGCAGCAGTGGCCCCGTGCACACGCTGGGAGCCTGCACGTCTGGCCCGGGCTGTCCGGTGGTGGCCTGTGGGTGTGTGGAAGGCGGCTCACGGAGCTCTCCTACGGAACACTGTGGAGAGCGGTCAAGCTGTGCTGCCTGGGGTGAGGGGCTGCTGGCTGGAGGACACAAGGTGAATCGCCCGGGACCCTGAGGAAACTTTCCTACGGAAGAAGGGACATTTGTGTCCAAGTAAAGGGGGGAATCCTAGGGCCAACACACATGCCCAAGACAAGATGCATGTGGAGAAAGGATCAGGGAGGCACTCATGCCTTGGCCTGGAGCCATTCTCTAAACTCACTGTATGGACAAGCCCTGAAGGAGCGCACATGCACGGGGCAATCTGCGAGGAAGGGGAAAGGTGTTTCCTTTTATATATATATATATATACTTATTTATTTACTTACTTATTTTTGTTAGCTCCTGGCATTCAAGGAAAGCTCTGTCATAATACTACCTGGATATAAACTTAAGGAACAGACACTGTAGAGTCTAAATTCCAGTGATAACATTAAAACATCAAAATGTCCAGGTCTCAACAAAAGGTTACAAAATATACAAAGAAAGAGGAAGTGATTGTGAGAATTAGATTAAGTTTAGCTTTCACACAGGGTGGGGGCAGCTCGGGAGAATGGCAGAGGGGCAAGAAGCCAAGCTATTATCAGTGGCCAGTCCTCCTGTTTATCCACCCACTGTCTTTGCAAGGTGGAGACTGGGGGAGGGGGTAAATATTCCTTAAACAGCCTCATAAGTGGTAACCAAACTAGCTCAGACTGGCTCTGCAGTTTAAGAACAAAGGAAAGAGGGGTGGAGACTTGTTTCAAATGTTCCAGGTTTGCACAGGAGACTTTTTTTTCAAATGTTTCCAATTTGGGCAGGCTGCATGTTTCAAATTTGCACGGGCTAGTTAGGCTTGTCGAATAGAATGTAACCTCTGGAGTATCAGCCACTGGAGAAACAGGGGAGGGACTTGCGGTTAGGTGTAGGGATTAAACACTGCTGGGTCTATTGTTCTGCGCGCCAACTCCCCACATTTTGGTTGGGCACCCGTTCTTGCAAGATTGTGAATAAATTCTTTTCTTCTCCACAATCGGGTGAGCATTTATTCCTTTTAGGAACAGTGCTTGTTTCTCACAGTGATGGCCCAGAAAAAGGAGAAGATTAGAGCATTAAAAAAAAAAAGAAAGAAAGAGCAACTAAAGAGACAATGACAATTAAATGCAATACATGATTCTGGATAGGATCTAGGAAAGGAGGAGAAACGACTCAAAGGGACATTATTGGGACTTATGGAAAAACCTGGAATATAGACTGTAAACTTCATATCAAAGTTAAATTTCTTGAACTTGACAGCTTGCACTTTGGGTGGTGACATAAGGGAATATCCTTGTTCTTAGGTAACATGTGTGGCAGTATTAAGTGTTCAAGGGGAAGGGTTCAGAAAATGGATTGGTAAAAAGATAGGTAATAGAATGATAAGGCAAATGTGGCAAAATGTTAAAAGTGGTGGATCTGGGTACCTGGGATTTGTGTACTTCTCAGTATGTTCTCTGGATGGGGTTTGTATTATTTTCGGAACCAATTAGTAGGTTTGAAAGTATTTAGAAAGTTAAAAACAAAAACCTTGAACAGGCACTTCAGGAAAGAAGATATCCAAATGGCCAGTCAAGGAAAAAGTGCCCAAGGTCATTAGTCGCCAGGCAAATGCAAACCTAAATCATGGCATCCTGGCCCGGCACACCCTCCGGAACGGCTAAACTGAAGAGGGCTGGTGTTGGTGAGGGTGCACAGCGACCAGAACACTAGGCACCCTGGAGGGAGCGCCATCTGGTAAAACCATCTTGGAAACCATTTGGCAGTACCTACCGAAGCGCCACACACGCCTGCCTTCTGTCCCAGCCTACCCATCCACAAGATACAGAACCAGCTAGAAATGCAGGGGAACATTTCTAGCAGCACCATTTGTAACGGCCCAGATGTCAAACAACCCGAGGGTCCATTAATGCAACGGAGAGTGCAAGTAAACTGCAATATATTCATGCAACGGGACATCGTATGGCAATGAGGATGTATAAATGACAATAAAACAAGCGGATGACTCTAAGAAACACAGGGTTGAGCAGAAGGTGGCAGACAGAAAAAAATACATGCTAGACGATTCCAAGTCTAAAAAATTCAAGGACAGGCCAGATTAACCGGAATTGAGGAGTGTGGTCACCCTGGGAGGTGCAGCGTGAACCTCTCTCCCTCCACCTGGTAGCTGGGCACCCTACGTAGTCACTTTGTGAAAATTTACCAAGCTGTGCATTTTGACTTGTGTACTTCTCTGTATGTATGTTATGCTTTCATTAAAAGTTTACTTCAAAAAAGAAAAAAGAATTCCAGGTTTTTTTTTTTTTTTAACTTTCCAAAATTCAGATGGAAACTGTGCCAGTTTGAATGCATTGTGTCCCCCAAACGCCATTATCTTTGGTGTAGTCTTGTGGGGCAGACGTTTGGTGCTGATTAGATTTGCTTGGAGTGTGCCCCACCCAGCTGTGGGTGCTGACTCTGGTGGGATACTCCCATGGAGGCATGGCCCTGCCATTCAGGGTGGGCCTTGATCAGTGGAGCCATATAAATGAGCTGACAGACAGAGGGAACTCAGTGCAGCTGAGAGTGACGTTCTGAAGAGGAGCAAGCTTGCTAGAGAGGAACGTCCTGGGAGAAAGCCATTTTGAAACCAGAACTTTGGAGCAGACGCCAGCCACGTGACTTCCCAGCTGACAGAGGGTTTCCGGACGCCAGTGGCCATCCTCCAGTGAAGGTACCCAGTTGCTGATGTGTTACCTTGGACACTTTATGGCCTTAAGACTGTAACTGTGTAGCCAAATAAACCCCCTTTTTATAAAAGCTTATCCATCTCTGGTGTTTTGCATTCTGCAGCATTAGCAAACTAGAACAGAAATAGAGTTTCAGTTTGGCCAAGCAACTTCAGAAGGGAAGAACGAAGCTCGAGGGCCCACTACCTAACTTGAAGACATACCTGACAGTAATTGAGACAGTGTGGCGTGAAGATCAAGGTGGAACAGAATGAAGCGTTCAGAAACAGACCCACACACAGGGGGCTGGTTTCTGACAAGGTGCAGAAGCGCTCCAGCAGAGAAGGGGCAGCCTCTCGACCAGCGGGGCTGGGCGACTGGACATCAATGTACAAAAGAGAAAAGAACTTTCATCCGTTCCTCCCGCGACAGACAAAAACTAACTCAAAATGGTTCATAGGCCTAAATGTAAAACCTACAGCTACAAAATTTCTAGAAGAAAACAAAGGGAAAGATCTTTGTGCCCTGGGCTAGGCAAAGATTTCTTCGATCCATCTGTCAAAAGCCTGTTCCCTCAGAGAAAAGCTAGTAAACTGGACTTCATCAAAACTAAGAGTCTGTGTCCTTCAAAAGACACCTTTAGGAGACTGGCAACTGGAAATCTCTCACACTACTGATGGGAAACAATTGTTTGGAAAACAATTTAACAGTTCCTTAAAGAGGTGAATATGCACCACCATATGATCCCGCCATCCCACCCCGAAGTATTTACCCAAGAGAACTGAAAGTGTGTGTCCACTCAATGACTTGCACGCTCGTGTTCACACATTTCATTTGTAATAGCCATAAACTGGAAAACACGCAAATGTCCCTCCACAGGTGAATGGATAAACAAGCTGTGGTAGAGCCACACAACGGATGCCACCTGGCAGTAAAATGAACTACTACTACACACAGTGACATGCACAAATCTCAAAATAATTACGCCGAGCGAAAGAAATCAGTCCCCAAAAATGATATGCTGTATGAGTCCGTGTATAGGACAGTCTGCAAACGGCAGAACAATGGCGATGGTAAACACACTGGTGGCTGGAGGGTGCGGCTATGAAGGGCTGGCAGGAGGGAGGTTCACGGGCGTTGGGACCGTTCTGCACCCCGACGGTGGTGGTGACACCAACCTAGACACGCGTTAAAATTCTCCCCCCTCCCCACCTGCCGCGTGTGCCAAGGCGCACCCTCCCCCCGACCCCTTCCCACATGCCCCCGGCCTGACTTCTCCTCGCCTGGTTCTGACGAGCACCCCCACCCACCCCTCCAGCTCTCCTCTACCCCTTCATTCCCTCCATCACAGCCTCGTATAGACCCATCTTCCAGAGCAGGGGCCGGCAAACTTTTTCTTCAAGAGCCAGATAGTAGATGTCTTCAGCTTTGCAGGCCATACCGACTCTGTCGTCTTGACTCGGCGCTGCCAACGGAAACACATGTCCAGACAATGCGTGGACACATGGGCGCGGCTGTCCCAAGAACACTTTACTGAGAAATAAAACACGCTGGCCAGCCGCAGGATGCAACCTGGTTCTGGAGCGTCAGTGTGGGGACATATCCTCCTCACCTCACATCCCTTATACCCACCAGCAGCCCTGGGAAGTGCTTACTAACTGCACTGTGCACGGATCTTCTTAGGTTCCTAACGACAAGGTCCGCGCCCCCGATGCACCTGCCGTGCAGGGGCTGCCCTGACAGCCATCGAGCCACCTGTGTGGGTCACTCACACCCTGCAGTCTCTGCAGGCCCCTCCTCTGTGCCGGGCCCTTCTCCAGGGATGGGTCCAGTGGAGGGGACGCTGGGTAAGAGGCAGGGGACAGACACGGAGCCAAGCACACGGTACACGGTGGGACTCCAACGGGCCGCACGGCATTACTTTGGCTCCTCGTCAGCACTCCTGTGCTTTTCCTTCTCAGTCCCTCCCTGTCCCTCTATAAAGCATCCAGCACAATTTCTGCCACATACAAAGTTGCTCAAAACTGCTGCCCCTCTTCCCGTCCTGGTTTTGCCAAGGCACGTCCTGGGCTACTTCTGGAGATAAATGTCTCCTCACTGAACGTAAACCGGGAGAGAACAGGCCAGCTCTTCCTAGCCGACAGATCCGGGAAGATTTCTAGAAGAATCTCTGTCTTCCTCTCGCACAGCCGTCACACAAAATAGGAACTCCCATCAGGCCAGCAGTGCTCGGACTTTCCGTTACTGAGGACCCCAAACAGATTTTGTTATGAGGATTTTATCTATTTATATGTACTGTATCAGAAATTAAAAATGAGAAATTTTTAAAATGCAAGAATCCTAAGCCTATCCTCAAAAGGTTAAAAATAGAATCACCCTATGGCCCAGCAATTCCACGCCTACATATCCACTCAAGGGAACTGGAAATATGTCCACACAAAGACTTGTGCATAAATGTTCAGAGCAGCGTTATCCTTCATAGCCGAAAGAGCTACGTGGATAAATAAAATGTGGCATATCCCTACCATGGAGTGCTACCTGGCCACAAAAACGAATGACGCTCTGATCCATGCTACACACCATGGACTAACCCTGAAAACATCAGGCTAAGTGAAAAAAGCCAGCTGCAGAGGACAACACATTTCCAGCAAGATGAAATGTGCAGAACAGGCAAATCCACAGAAAGTAGAAAGTGGGTGCCTACGGCTGGGAGGTTTGGGGGGCAGGAGAAGTGACTGGTGATAGGTAGGGCATTTCTTTTTGGGGTGATGGAACAGCTATAAAATTGATTGTGGTGATGGTAGCACAACTCTGGATATACTAAAAACCAGTGAACTGTGCACTGTAAATGGGTGAGTTGTGTGGTGTGATGGTTTGACACTGTGTGTACCGCAGAAAAGCTCATGTTCTTAAAGCGAATCCATTCTGTGGGTGTGCACCTACTGGGGTGGGACCTCCTGATGAGGTTATTTCCGTGGAGGCTGCCCCAGGGGGTCTTTATCCTCTTCCTGGAGCCCTTTGTAAGAGCATGAAATAGAGAGAAAGACACAGAAGCTGCCAGGGAGAGGAGGACACACACAGACGTCCAGAGAGGAGGCCACCGAGGCAGAAGCTGGAAGCAGTGCGACCCGGGAGAGAAGGGAGGGCCTGGGCCTTGCTGTGTGACCGAGGGGGCACCAGACGACGTGGTGATGCCTTGATGTGGACATCTCCACGGCCTCCGAACTGTAAGCTTGTAAGTTAATAGATCCCCACGGTAAACACCACCCCAATGCTGGTATACTGCATCTCAGCAACCTTAGCAAAGGAAACACTTAGTATGTCAATTACATCTCAATCAAAGTGTCATCAGAGAGAGAGAGAGAGAGAATCCAGCACGCAGCCCATCCACCGTCAAAGCCGTGACGCCATCACACGCCAAGCAGCCTCCAGAAGACGACCCTGAACACATGAGAGGACGAGGGAAAAAGGCAGGTCCCATCCTGGGACAGGTCATGAAAACAGCTTTGAGCTCGGGGGCTGCTGCTTTAGACCACGCAATGTCTGGGAAATAGAAGATCTGTGCCCTGTACAAATCCAGAAGTCTCCGCAGCATAGCCTCCTTCTCTAGGTTCCCTTTCTCCCTTGTCAGCAAGCCTCGGCCCTGTTTTCAGTTATGTAAACTGCACTGTCTCAGACTGCGGTGTGAGATTTAGCGCGTGGCACAAGCTGTGTGGAATTGATTTCTTCTCCACGTTTGCCCACAGAGAAGCCAGAGGCAGCGAGCACACTGGGGGAAGGACACGTGCCCACAGGCCCACTGCTAAGGAAACGAAGAGGCTTCCAGCGAACAGCAGCAGGGACGTTCTGTCCCAGCACCTTGCGCTGCCCACGGCCGACTCCGTGGGTCTCCACCAGAGCCCTGAGACGCAGCCCCCACCCTAGGGGGTCTCGGCTTCTCCGGCTGGGCCTCGAGCGCTCCGACACCCTTCCTGGGCCCACCCGCCCCAGCTCTCAGTCCGCCTCTCCACCGGCACTAAGGAGAGGGTGATTTATCGAGCAGCACACATGAAAGCACCGACAAGGCGGAGACTGCGAGCACCGGCTGCCGTGCCCCATGGCATCGAGTGGCCATGAGGGCCTCAGGGCAGCTCCTGGGGTCTCCCCCAGCCAGCCCCACGGGACCTGGGCTAGCAGCTCCCTTCTCTGGACACTTTCGTAACAAAATAACTGAAATACAAACGGAGGGCATCCCCGCTAAGCGGCCTCCTGAGGCGAGGTGCCCGTGTCCTCAGGGAAGGGCTTCATCAGAAACCCGACGGGGCACCAGGATGGGCAGGACCAGCAGGGTGGAGAAGCCTCACCCGGCGTTCGCGGCAGTCCACCTGGAATCCTTCTAGAACGACCCGGAACGGTTACACACTCCCCTGCCCTCCCTCCGACTGTGCTGAATATCACCTGCCCTTTCTGTGAACCTGCCCAGCTCCTGGGGTCCCGTGCACGACCGTCCCTGCGACGCTCCCCTGCACTGCTCTGGCCACTGCCCAGCAGCTGTCACTCCTGCTGGGAACCTCCCTGCCCTCCCTCTGGCTTCCAGGAACCGTGGATGACAGATGAGCTTTGACAGAGGCCCACGGACCAGTGACAAGACAAACCACTGGCCCCACCCCGGGGAGCACTGCAGCCCCCAGCCCACCGCATCGCTGCACCACCTGCTCAGGCTCCCCGGGGCTGTGTGCCTTCACCTGTGGGGTGGGGAGGGTGGGGTTCCTTGCCCTCCTACCCTCCAGGGTGGCCCTCAGGCCCACCTGAGAAAACCAGCAAACCCAACTGCTCCCTGGACTCCCCAGCAGTCCCCTGCACCCCGGGACTCTAAACCACTCTGAGTGCTCCGGCCATGCAGGGGCTCAGCGGCGAAGCCTGGTTCCCTCTGCTTGCTGCTCCCGCAGGAGTCAGGGCTGGCACGAGACGGGTACAGCACCTGAAGGCCCAGCTGGGAGGGGCAAGAGACCACCCAGGCCGGCGATTCCCACAAACAAGGCCCAGCGTGTGCGAGAGATGTGCACGGTTCACAGAAAACGGAAAGGACTGGGAGCCTTTTTGATCGGGAAAGATGAAAGCTAGCCCTGAGGCTTTTACTCAGTAGAAGATGGGTTAAAAGCTACAGAGTAACCCTGCCTAGCACAGTGGGCTCCCCTCGCAGGGGCCGACTCACCCGCTCAGGGTCCACGTCCTGGCGGCAGCCGGTTCCCGGGCACAGCTCGGGGGGTTCCACCGGGAAGCCAGCACAGCGGGGCAGGAATTGGGCTAGAATCAGGGGTGGCCCCTACCAAGCCACCCTGAGTTCTGCTGGGAGCTCCTGGGTGTGCAGCTAACTACCCCTTCGGGTGGCCGCACCCCACCCTTCTGTCTCACCCACGTCGCCCTTGCAGAGGCGGACGGCAGGGGACCGAGGAACCAGCGCCCCGCAGAGGCCACCCGACGCCCAGGGGGCCAGGCTGGGTCACTGAGCTCCCCGGTCACCCCTCCACAGAGCGGACAGACCCACCAGGGGACAGGGCGGGCGGCGGGGAAGGCTGCCCCACGTGGGGAGTGGCAGCCACGTTCCCCAGGGGGACGCCACACCAGGACGAGTGACAACGCCCGTACGTCTCCTAAGTGCAGGCAAGGAAGCCATCGCCCGTGCCTCGCCCCTCGGATGCTGTCAGCCAGGGTGGCAGGCTGCCTGCCCTCCCCCTCCCACGCCCCTCAGGCAGGGTGTCTGGGGGAGGAGGTCCCCACTTCAAATAAATTTTCCTAGAAAAGGGGGTGGAAAATGGATCTGACCCTGGAAGATGACAGGAGAGCAGAGGCAGGCTCACTGGTGCTTCTGGGGGCCACACGGCACTTTCAGCACAAGCGCAGCGACTCACCATCGGCCTGCGTGTCGCGGGGGCGGAGGGAGGCTGAGGGGGGCCCGGGTCCTTGGAAGTAACAACAGGCACCAGGGCCCCCGAGGTCAGCCCTTCCGGCGGCCCCAGAAGAGACGCCGCCCAGGCCGGGCCCACGGTGCCGCAGCTGGTGGAGCCGGGCCCTCTCGAGGGACAGCCCTGGAGCAAAGCAGGTTTCTGAGTGTGGACCTTCCACATTGCCAGGAGTGAGCCAAGCGCCTGGAATTCATGATTATATTTACAACCTATGGACAAATCTGTTAATTCCTCCAACAAACAAGTCTGGCACCTCCTCAGGGGCCAGACGCTGGGTGGACACGAGCGCGAGGAGCGGAGTAGGAAGGACGAGGCGTCTGCCCCCGTGGCGCCCAGGTCCTAGGAGGGAGGAAGTCTGTGCAGTCTCGGGGTAGGCAGAGTTCTTGGAGGAAAACAGAAAGCACTAACCATAAGAGAAAAAAGTGACAAACTGGACTTCTCCGTGTTAAAAACCTCTTTCGTTAAAAGCCCAGTAGACACACAGGTCAACAGAACAGTCCAGAAACAGACCCACACAAATACAGTCGATCCATTTTTCACAAAGGTGCAAAAGCAATTCAGAGAGAAAGGATAATCTCAGCACACGGTGCTGGGAAACTGGACATCCACGTGCGAAAAAGTGAATCTCAACCTCCCATTGCACCCAAACGGGTCAAACACCTGAAAGTACAAAACTTCCAGCAGAAAACACCGAAGAAAATCTTTGCAAATGCGGATTAGGCAAAGGGTTCTTAGACAGGATTCCAAAAGCACACTCTATAAAGGAGAACAAGGTCATGCACTGGACTGCCGTCAGCTCAGTGGTGGCGGGAGGGGCTGCGCTGGAACCTCGAGGTGGGAGAGCCTCTGGCCTCAAAGTGGCACCGAGGAAAGTGGGGTGGGTTTACTCTTCTGGATCTGGATTGTGATGCTGGTTACATGACTCCAGGCACTTGTCAAAGCTCAAAGAACTCTATACCAAAAAGTGAATTTTAATGGATTAAATTTTTAAAACAGATTTTTTGAAGTACAGTTACGCTAACACATGGGAAAGCCAATGACTGAGAGAGAATGCGTGCAACATTGGCATCCAAGAACTTTTATCCAGAATATGTAAAGAACTCCTATAACTCAATAATAAAAGGGCAGTAAACCTCACTGAGAGAAAAAATGGGCAGAAGACTGAAACTTACACTTCTCAAAAGAAGATGTATGGATGGAAACAAGGACGCGAAGAAGGGGTCAATGTCCTCAGCCTAACTGCGCCCACGACGAGGCGCCACGACCCAGCAGGACGGCGGGAGGCCCAGCGGCAGCGAACGCTGTGAGGCTGAGCAGCGGCTGGAACTGCCTCACTGATGGGAACGGGAAACAGCAGGACCGCTCTGAAGAAGCACCTGGCGGTTTACAATAAAACTAAAGCTTGTTTCATGGGTCACTCCACTGCCCTCCGAGGGCCCTTCACATCCCTGTCTGGGCCGGTTTCCCCACAGACATCGGGGTCACATCTAACCGCCACAAGCACAAGCCAAGTATGGGGAGGTGATATTAAAACAGAGTAGAGTAACCCCGATAGGAAAGCAGGCCTGGGAAACCGAGGCACCCAGGGGAGACGGACCCACGGCTCCTCCCTGGGGCTGGGAGGGAGGACGGCACTGGGGTCACCCGCAGGTCACCCTCACAGAGCCTGTCCTCGATGGGCCTCTTTAGCCAGCGTTTGCAGATGATGTTCAGAGCCCGAGAGTTTCCTCTCGTGCTTACTTTAGAACTTAGAAAGAGATAACACAGCCAAAAACAGTACCCAAAAACTAGGGTCCCTGTTGGGGTTAGCATGATACTGCACGCCAAGTGCTCAGCAATGAGGATGACAGAAGCGGGGTGCGGGGGGAGAAGGGGGGAAGGGGGACCCAGCCCGGCTGAGAAACACGCTGGCCGGGACAGGGACGAGCCCAGCGGCTCCAGCACGCCGTGTGAGGTGCCTGAAGGGGGCTCGCCTGGCAACGGGGAGCAGGGAGACGGGGGGAAGGTTCACGAGGAACAGGCAGGACGAGCAGGGGGAAAGAGCCCAGGGGGCCCAGTACCCACTGGCCGGTGCGATTTGGGAACGTGAAACCCCAGCTCCACCGCGTCTGGGCTGGGCGCCCCGGGCAAGCCACGCGAGCCTCAAGCTGTTTCCCCACGTGCAAAGCAAGGCTAGCGCCCGCTTTCTGAATAAACAGACTGCACAGCTCAGGCTGCAATTACAAAGCAAAAGCATGCAACGGCGGCTGGCTAGAATTTCACAATGGCTTTTTGTGTGTTCTACCCACGTTAGGGTCACCTTCCCTTTTTTGCAAGTCAGGCCAGTTTGTTTCATATAGTTACAAGAAATTTCCTTTAAAATACTTTTTTCCTGCTCGTTTACTTCTACTAATGTGCCTTGAAAGGTGACACATCACATGGTTCAAAGCTCACCGGTCCGTGCAGAGAGGTGAGGCTGTGAGAAGAGCAGCCCCTCGATGGCCACCACAGGCTGTGAGGGGCTGACCTGCTCATTCCCCGACGGGGAGCCGGCGCCAAAGAGCTGGCCCGATGCCGGGGTCCACTGGAGCTGCGGGGGGAGCCGGAGGCCGTGGGGACGGGGGGCCATGCTGGGCCCCGCTCAGGAGGGCAGGGACGGTGACTGCCCACTGGCCACCACCCACCCCCATCTGTCCATCCCGCTGTGGGATCGCGCAGGAGGCAGAGTGCTTGGGCAGAGAGTCCCCAGCGTCCTGTGTCTGCTGCTTCTACTTTAAAAGCGACGGGATGCCGCCAGGTAAGCTAATGTCCTCTCTGGGCCGCGGCATCCTGCTCTCCAAAACGGACGTGCCCCTGCTTCGCTGCCCTTTCCCAAACAGGGTGGCTGGAGAGGCCCTTCAGAGACGGGTGGGCACGATGCCACCACCTGCCAGGCCGGCTCAGCCCCTTCTGCAGGAGCTGCCCACCCCCGAGCAGGGGCCAGGGCTGTCCGAGCGTGAGCTGCACGGCAGAGAAGGCTGGACGGCCAAGAGCTTCTGAGACAAACCCACAAATCTACAAGCTCCGTGCGAAATAAACCAAAACAGCAGTGAGGTCAGGGCCGGGGGCAATGGCCCCCAACATCGTAAATGTTATCACTGTCACCAAACTGGACACTAAAAAAATCGCCCCCTGTGCACCTCCAAAGCCTCCACACTTCCAGTCCTCACTCTCCCGTCTCACCAACAGCTCTTCACGGATCGATCCACCAGCGCGGACTGTGAGATGCAGCCAGTGGAGCAGCAAGGGCTCCGCCCGGGACAGTCGGTTTCGATGGCAGTGAGCGAGCCGGCCCCGGCACCCCACTTCTCCTGCAGACCCTCGGCACGCCGCGGTGGCTCCTGCCCTCGCCCAGCACCCCCAGCAGCCCCGAGCAGTCCTCTCTGCAGCTTGGGCTCCCTGAGGGAGGTTCCCGAGGGAGCAAGACCCCCGAGGCAGGGTCTCTCCGGGAAGCGCCCTCCCCCAGCATCCCCCACCGGGGCCCTGCCCTCAGCCCCGCCCCAGCCAGCCCGCATCGGGTGACGAGCTGATCCAGCTGGCGCTGCAGCCTGGGGTCAGCTGTGGCCAGCCTGCGAAAGGGGGTGCAGACAGGCCCAGGCGTGGGAGCCGCAGCTCCAGGAGCAGGCAAGGGGGTCCTGGGTGAGAGGCAGGGCCCTGGCACCAGCAGCCCCCGAGCCGGGCTTGCACTGTGCCGTGGCTGCAGGCAGGGCAGGCCCCCAGGCCCACGCAGGGGGGTCCAGTTCCCAGCCTCGGGGCCGGAGAGGCAGCCACCCCCACCCCAGGCAGAGCTGGCTGGTGACCTGCAGTGAGGATCTAGGCTGGCGGGAAGCCCCCACCCGTCACCCTGCTCAGCCCTGCTCCCACCCACGGCGCGGGCTCCCCCCATGGAGGCCGGGTCCTCCTCAGGCACTCCCGCGGGGCCTACCGGCTGCTGCTCTCACAGGGGCAGCTGCAGAGGCCTGTTGGCTACGGGCACCACTGCTCTTTATGTCAAAACATAGATGGCCGTTTTAGCACTTGTTCAGTAACTGATGTGAGTGTCCGCCCTGCCTGACCAGGCTGGGAGATGCTGTGTGGTGGGACACACAGCAAGGCATGGCAGCACGAACCACCCTGGCCTGTCCAAAGCGTGGCGGCCATTTCCTGGATGTCCCCAGCACGCAGCAGGTGTCAGACACTGCGCCACGTCACAGCTCGGCCGCCTCCTGAGGGGCACACACCTACACACACACATGCACACAACTTCCAGGGGCTCCCTGGACTCCCCTAACAGCTGGCCCTGAGTAGTCGTGTGCTTTACATCGGACGCCGCTTTCAGGGCTTTATACTCACCCCTTTTTATCCTCAAAACATGCCTATGAAGGACGGTCTACAGTCACGACTAAAGATGAGGAAACCGCGGCACAGAGCAGTCACGGTGGGCGCCGTGGAGCCGGACCTGAGCCGGGCAGTCAGGCTTCGGGGTCCCCAGGCTGGTGCACACCTGCCACCAACCCTGGGCCAAGAAGCCCTGATCTCACACTGGCTCATCCTTTCACAGACAGCTTGTTCATTCCGGGAGAGCCAGGCCTTGGCCTTCCCACCTGCCGGTCGCTGCCCAGTAGCCCAGGACCTAGGGCTCACGGCATCGCAGCCACAGGCCACAGGCCTCTCGCCCTGCAGCCTGGCTGGCCCTGCCGGGACCCCCCACATCCACTCCACAAGCACGGCCCTGCCGGACCCCCCACATCCGCTGCCACGCACACCAGTCCACTGCCACACACGCGGCAGGACGGGTACGAAGGCTCTTGCTCAACACCATGCCTGAGCCGCTGAGTAAATCATGCCAGAAACAAAAAATGCAGACAGCACAAAATAGCCATTCTGCGAGATGCCCGTCACTCTGCTGGGCCAACTCGGCTCCCACAGAGCTCTTGGGCTCACTCACCTGCTCTGCAGATGGACAGGGAGGGGACCAGGCGATGCCCCTCAGCACCCCAAATACAACAGCACTCTGAGGAGGAAACAATCTAGCGTCCAAAATGCCTCCACAGCTACCAGGCCCTAAATGCTGCTGCCAATACATAGTGGAGAGGCTTTTGTAGTCAAGGACTGACTCGATCTTTCCCTAAGCCAAGCACCAAACAAGATAGAGGCACAGAGAGAAAACATCCCCCCTGCCATGTAACAGCTTAGGTCCGGCCAGGGAGGGCTAGCGAACAGACCAAGGAGACCCCACAAAAGAAGGGAAAGGGCAGAAGAGCTGGGAGCTAGCAAAGAGGTACCGGAAAGACACTCCTGACAGCAGCCCAAAGGCACAGGATGCACCTGCCAAAGTGCTCACCCACCAGGCAGACTCCCCCTCCAGAGATGAGACCTCCGCCCACAGCGACAGCCTGACGCAGGGACCCACACACGTGCCCGCCTGGGCTGACCCCGGTGTGGGCTGCGGCAGCTTCCTGAGCCGCCACACGCAGGGCTGGCACGCAGCAGGCACTGCCAGGGCTTGCTCGGAGGGTGGGGAGGCACCATCTGCCCGTCCCCAGTGGGCACCGTGTGCCGTGGAAGGCTCACCAGGAGCTGCCGCCTGCTCTCTGCAGTGGCCGAAGCGTGCAGAGGCAAAAGGCCAGGATGTAGGCAACAGGCTTGCAGATGGTTCAGGAAAAACACTGCGATTACGCACGTATCCACACACACAGGAGCGGGGAGGGGGTGAAAAACACGGAAGGCAAAATGCTAGCAGATAAATATGGGTAAAGGACATATGGATATCCTGTGCACTCATTTTATTCTTGCAACTCTTCTGGAAGTTGAAAGCCATTTTCAAAATTTTTTTTAAAAAGTCACCTCATTAGCTAGTGAAGCAAGAAAGTGGTGTAAAGAAAAACTGTCAACCCAAGAGCAACATCTGCCAGCAGGGCAAGTTCTAGGGTGTGCAACAGGGCCGTGGGCGGTCGGGGAAGGACTGCGGACTCGGGGGCACTCGGGACAGGCTCAGGCTCCTCGACTTTCCAGATGCTGCTCCGACTGTCAGCCTCTCCCGCTCGCAATGAAAACATTCCCACCCTCCCTCCTCGGCATGCACAGGAAAGGAACCTGTGGGCTACAGCGCCACGGCGCCACGCCGAGGCCCAGCTCGCGGGGAACTGACCCAGCCAGCCTCGGCGGCTGATCAACGGCACAGGGGCGAGAACCGCCACCTGCGAGCCAGCTCACCCGGCTCCGGATCCCGGCTGCTCACCCTAAGCAGGTCACCGCACCCCTCCCAGCCGGCTTTCCCAACACAGGAAAGACGCCCCCAGTCCTGCGAGCTCAGCCGGGGGCCTGGCCCACAACACGCCTGTGGAGGGCCGGGAGACGGGGAGAGGGGCGGCTGCGGGGGTGGCGCTCTCTCAGGGGAAGGCTGGGTGTGGCAGGGGCACCCTGGACAGAGCCGTGGGTGAACCGGGGCATGATGTGCCTCACGATTAAAGCTGGATATGCACATTGTCAGATCCACACCCGGGTGCTGTGTTCCCTGCACGGGGGGACATTAGTCGGTGGCCCCAAAGGCCCACCCATCCTGCTACCACCACCCTTACCTCGGCGAGGTCCCCAACCTTTCCTCATCCGCCCCGGGGGACACGACACATCCTGGGCGGCCACAGTGGCTCACCACAGAAGGAACTGGGGCAAGGGGTGGCCCCATCCGTCAGAGTGCAGTATTCAGAGGACGGCTGGGACAGATGAGGGGGACAGAGGCCAGCCCCTCGACCAGACCCCACACCCCAACACAGACCTAAGCAGGGGCCTCCTGCACAGCCTGCCCTGCTTCAGGTGTAGGGGGCTGGTTACCGTGCTCCTACACAAGGGGCACCTGCCACCCGTCGTGCAACATCGAGGTACTGGGCACTCCTAAGGAAGCAGGTGCACGCAGCAAGCACTGGCAGATGCTTTCGGAACTGCCACCGGCCACTCGGCAGGACATGTAGACAGACTGGCAGAGGGAAAGGAGGTGGGCCATCAGTCACCCCTACCCCCAGGCAGGAGACGCCGGTCCTGAAATGAGTGACACCTAAGACAGGCAGGAATGACGTGTGGCTTCACCTCTACGAGCCCAGCGACCGGATCTGTAGAACCTGGGCCTCATCCCTGGGGCCCCAGAGCCAGGCTGCGGTGGCACTGCACCTCCCCGCGGGTTCACTCCTTTGCTAGCGAAGTTAACCACAAGAACCCACTGGCTCTGATCTCCAGGGGCCCCTATGGCATCCCCCTTCTGCAGGGGCCTTTCCCTGCCTTCTCTTCCTAACCAAGCCAAGCTCCCACGTTAGGATCACCTTCCCTAGGTACAGCCAGCTCTACCGGGGAGCCAGGAAGAGAATCACGGACACGGAAGACCCTGGGTGCAGCAGAAGCTTCCAGGCAAATAGCAAAGCACAGAGCCAGGAGCAACAGTGTGCCCGGGGCGCCGGCCTGCAGAGAGCAAGGGAAGGCTTTCGAGGGCCACCGTGCTCCTGAGCCCCCCTGGCCTCCACCCCTGCTTTACACCCCGAGGCTGGGCGGCTCTCGCCACAGACCGGCCTGGACGCTTTTCTCCCCGGCCCTTTCCTCCACTCACAAAAATACCAAAAATGACACTTTTCGAGTGCATTGTACATATAGACACTAATGCATTAAGAAACACGTTAAAACATTTTCTTTGGCCTGAAAGTTCCCGTTCTTCCCATGCGGACAGAAAACACTTTCGCGGGTGCCAGGCGCTGCACCTCCTGCACCTGGGGGGCCTGGCGTGGTTTGGTTTTCCGAGTGCTCTTCAAGGGAAAGGGGGGTCCAGCAGAAAGCGCAGGGAGACAGACCTGTCGGGGCCTTCTGGTGCCCCGGGCTGGCTCCCCACGCACACCCGCCTGCTCGCCCGTCCCAAGGGGGGTGCCCACGCCACCTGCCCGCTCATCCCGCCCACCGGGCGCAGGGCAGCCGCGGGCCCCAGGACGCCTCCGCCGACGCCCGGGGCTTCCCGAGGGCAGCCCCCCGCTGGGGTACAGGAGACCCGCGCCGGCGCCCCCACCCACCTCCAGGCCCCCTGTCTGGGGCCCGCACCCCCGGCCCGCCCCCGGCCCGCCCCCGGCGCGCACCTGGCCGCAGCGGCTCGGTGACGGTGAGCACGAGCAGGAAGAGCAGCAGGAAGGCGCCGCTGTCTGCCTTGGGCACCATTTATCCTCCGTTCATGGTCCCCGGGGCGGCCGCGAGGCCCCGCGGGGAGGCCGGACCGGGCCGGGCCGGGCCGGGGAGCTGGGGGTCTCGGCCGGGGCCGGGCGCGAGGCGGCGGCGGGGCACGGCTCGGGCCTGGGCCGCCGCAGGGCTGCGCGCGACCTCGCGCGCACTCCCCGCCTCAGGCCTCGGGCTCCGGCTCGGGCTCGGGCTCGGGCTCGGTTCGGCTCCGGCCCTGGCTCCGACTCCGGCTCCGCGCAAGATGGCGGCCGTCCTGCTCGGCTCCGCGCGGCCCCGCCCTCCGCCCGCGACGCCGGCGCGGGCCAATGAGCGTCGGCGTGGGGGGCGGGGCCGGCGCGCGCCCGGCGGCCCGCCGGCCAGTGGCGACGCAGGAAGGCGGGGCCTGAGCGGTCGCTCCCGAAGGGGGCGAGGCCTGAGGGGGAGGTGGTGGGGGCGGGCCCGAGGGAGGGGCGGGGCAATAAGGAACGGAGCGTGCCATTGGCTGGGCGGAGAGGCGGGGATAGGGGGCGGGGCCAGAGCCCCGAGACTCAGGGGAGGAGGGGCGGGGCCGCGCTGACGGACACGCCGAGGGGCGGGCCCGGGGGCGGGGGCTGCGGGGGCCGAAGGACGCGGCGGGCCGGGGGCGGGCGACCCTGGGGCGCCAAGGCTCCTCACCCCTTGCAGTCGGGTCAGCGGCCCGAGGGGCGCCCTAATAGTGGTCTTTTTACGGCGGGACCCCTGCGCAGGGAGAAGGAAACCTGGGGGGCCCGGGGCACCGCTGAGAAGGCCCCGAGGGTCGGGGAGGCGCTGGCGACCCAAAGGCTTCAGAGGAGAAAACAGCCCCAGGGAGTGAAAGCAAAGCTCAGTCCCTCGAGGGGAGCTCACAGGGGAGGGGGAGCGCAGGACCCCCGGGCCCCGTCTGCGTGGAGGAGAGCCGGGTCTCCAGCAGCCACAGGGCGGAGGGCAGTGTCATCAGAGACCAGGTGCATGTGGGAGGGGCGAGCGCAGGTGGGCGTGCCCTGGAGGGAGGGGCTCGACGTCGGGAGGAAGGACCCCAGGGCTGAGGAGCAAGCTGAAGATGGGTCGCAGAGAGAAGGGGCAAGGGCCGAGGCTGGTGGGGACAGTGCTGCCCCAGCCTGGTGCACCTGCAGCCCCTCCAGGCACCCCAATTTCAGCCTGCCAAGCCCCCTTGGGGCGTGGCCTCCGCAGCATCCCAGAATCGCAGCAAGTCACACTTGCACTTTGGGGAGCTCTGAGAGAGGAGCACGCACTCCCCCTGGGCAATAGGCTTGCCTGCTCCTGCTCCTGCAGGGCGTGGCCTGTAGCAGGTGCTGGCTAAAGGCCTGTCACAGCAGAAGGGAGGGGCCCGCTGCCCCCCCAAACAACGGCCCCCGCCCAGTTTGCCCTCTCAGACGTACCATCTGGACCCAGCCTTCCACCCCCCACCCCAGCCTGAGATCTGCTCTGGGAACCCACCAGGGCTGTGAGCTGGGCAGGCCCCTGGGACGGAAGGAACTCATGAGCCAAGAACAGATATCCCTCCCCGTTGTCCCCTTGCGGAGCTACTGTCAGGGAAGCAGGCCGGCAAAGGCTCGGATGAGGGAAGGAAAGAACAGGGAGGTGAAAATTCCCACTGGGACAGGGCAGGCCCCTGGCCCACCCCCACCCTGCTGCCCCGTGTGCTGTGCCCCCAGAGGCTGCCCACGTGGACTGCGTCGTCTGGTGGGGTCAGTCGTGCAGGGAGACCCAGCAGGAGACTGAAGGGAAGGAAAAGAGATCAGGAACGTTGTTCTCCCGCCCCCTGCCCGTGGCCCCTCCGCCCTTCCAGGTTCCAGAGCCTGTCACTAGGCTCGGGGACGGCACTGCCCCCACCTCTGTGAACAGCCCCACGGTTAAGCTGTCCTCAGAGTGTCCTGATCTGAGTATGTCTTGTGTGTTCTGCTGGTCCCAGATTCATAAAACCACCCGCCCTGCATTTGCTAGGACACCCTGGTTGGTCCCGGCCTGGGGAGACACGGGCAGACTCACGTGATCCCCGAGGCCGCCCTCCTACAGCAGGTCCCCACCAAGCACGAGGCCACCTTCCACCAGCCGTCGGTCCAGCCCAGCCCACCAGGCCGCCTTCCAGGGTTCCGGGTTGTTCCCCAGCACGCTCCTCCTTTGTGACTTCACCCACTGAAGTCACCCAGGAGACGTGCCGAAGGTTCCACCCCAGAGCCTTGGCCTCGAAGGAGGCAGGGACAGCGGGCCCGGGCAGCCCAGGGGACGCTCAGTCCGCAGAGTAGATGAGGCCGCCGCTGGCCCATGACGAGCGGGGATGTAGATGGCAGCCCCAGAAGCACTGGGCGCTCGCGGCAGCATGGATGACGCGGCCGTGCTCAAGCGACGGGGCTACATCATGGGGATAAACTTGGGGGAGGGCTCCTACGCCAAGGTCAAGTCAGCCTACTCCGAGCGCCTCAAATTCAACGTGGCGGTCAAGATCATCGACCGCAAGAAAGCCCCCACGGACTTCTTGGAGAAGTTCCTCCCCCGGGAAATCGAGATCCTGGCCATGCTGAACCACCGCTCCATCGTCAAGACCTACGAGATCTTCGAGACGTCGGACGGCAAGGTCTACATCGTCATGGAGCTCGGCGTCCAGGGCGACCTGCTCGAGTTCATCAAGTGCCGGGGGGCCCTGCACGAGGACGACGCGCGCGAGAAGTTCCGCCAGCTCTCCTCGGCCGTCAAGTACTGCCACGACCGGGACGTCGTGCACCGGGACCTCAAGTGCGAGAACCTCCTCCTGGACAAGGACTTCAACATCAAGCTGTCCGACTTCGGCTTCTCCAAGCGCTGCCTGCGGGACGACAGTGGGCGGCTGGCGCTGAGCAAGACCTTCTGCGGGTCGGTGGCGTACGCGGCCCCCGAGGTGCTGCAGGGCATCCCCTACCAGCCCAAGGTCTACGACATCTGGAGCCTGGGCGTGATCCTCTACATCATGGTCTGCGGCTCTATGCCTTACGACGACTCCAACATCAAGAAGATGCTGCGCATCCAGAAGGAGCACCGCGTCGACTTCCCACGCTCCAAGCACCTCACGGGCGAGTGCAAGGACCTCATCTACCGCATGCTCCAGCCCGACGTCAACCGGCGGCTGCACATCGACGAGATCCTCAGCCACTGCTGGGTACAGCCCAAGGCTCGGGGCCTGTCCTCAGCGGCCATCAACAAGGAGGGGGAGAGCTCCCAGGGCCCCGAGTCCGTGTGGGCCGCTGACCCCGCGTCTGACAAGAAGTCGGCCGCCAAGCTGGAGGCCCGGGAAGAGGCCCGGCTCGAGGTTGGCCCCGAGGAGGAGACGGTGCAGGTGTCCAGGCAGCTGGAGACCCTGGGCTTCCCCGGCGACCAGATGCCCGGGGAGACGCAGGAGGGGCCTCCCCAGCAGCCCCCCGAGATGCACGCCCAATGAGCCTCTCGCGGCCCAGGGGTCGGCAGGGAACCAGGCGGGCGCATGGCTTTGAGCCCGAGCGTGGAGGAAATGGAGAGAGGAGCCCGAGAAGGGGCACGGGCCCCAAGGAGCTGCTATTTTCTTCAGTTTCTTCTCCCTCTCTTTGAACTTGGTAACCCACGTGGCTGAAGAAGCAAATAAATCACAGGCTATATTAGTGCACACGCCAGGGTGAAGGCCTCTCTCCGGCCGATGCGCTCGCTTCGCGTTTGGGAAGGGGCATCTCAGAGGGTCCTGGGTGCCTGGCCTGGCCCGTGACCCCAGGCCCCGGCTGCAGAGGCTGGGGGGCAGGGGGACGGCTGGAGGGGCGGGGAGGACGGGACCCTCGGGTTGGGGAGCCTGGGTGGCCCAGCCCTCACCCCACTCCCACACCTGCCCTGCCCATCTTGATCTTGGGGAAACCTCCCGAGCCCCAGTCCCCTGGGAGAAGAGCCACCAGTACCCCGGACCTGCCCTGTTGACTCCTCCCCACGGCCAGGCCACCCCTCTGCCTCGATCCTCCCTCTCCTCACTGCCGCCTTGCAGGGTTTCTTGGGGCCCCAGCCCTACCTGCCCCCCAAGACAGCTCTTCCACGGGGGAAAGAGCCCCTCCTACATCCAGCCTGGTCCCCACTGCTTCTCCTCCTTCCCCTGGGGCCTCCTGGCCCCGCTCCCCCCCCCACACCCGCCCCTGGACAGGCCCTGCAGACCCTGCCCAGGCTGCTGTCTGGGGTGGGGGCTGCTCCCCACCTCCCGGCCTGTCTACCCCCTCCCCCGCCATCTCTCCAGGCTCTGCCAGGACAGGCCCTGGGGAACACCAGAGGAGTCACCCCCTTTTCCCAGTGGACAAAGAGGCTCTGAGGGTGACAGAACTGGTGTGTGGGGGGGAGCAGCTCGGTGAGGAGAACATCGGGAAGCCCCCTCCCGTCACCTCGGTGGGCTGCTTGGTCCTCGGGCCTGGGAGTGACCTGCCGGGGCGGGAGTGAGCCAGGGAGGGGCTGCAGGCGCCCACGTGCACCCCACACCCAGCATCCTGCTCAGCGGCCGAGGAAGCAGCTCAGAGAGGGTCGGCAGCCTGCCTGAGGCCACCCAGCCCAGGGTGCAGGCCCAGCGGGCTGAGGTCCACCCCTCTCCAGGAGCCCTCCCGAGCGGGTGGCTCCTGGCACCTGCCTGGCCCCCTTCAGGGAACCCCAAAGGTGTCAGATCAACCTTCAGGGTGGCCCCCATGGCCCGGCTGGGCCCCCTCTGCCCCGCATGCCCAGCTGTTGCCCGTGCAGCCCTCTGCTGCACCTCTGGCCCATCCTCCACCTACCCCCCTGACTGGCCACTTCCTGTGGTTTGCCCTCCCGGCCTCCCTGACCAGGGCTCCAGGCCCGTCCCGCACCCTGGCACAGCCTCCTGCATCCACACACACGGGCTGGGGTGACAAAACCCTGCTGGGGTCCTCCTTGCAGGGGCTTGAGAAGGTGCAAGCCCTGCCTCTCACTCGTCTGTCTTCCCAGCTCCTCCAACAAGCCCTCAGACACTTGTGGGTGCATAGGTGGAGATCCACTGTACAGAACAACCAAAGCTCAGAGCGAGCATAGCCTTCTCAGAGCCAAAGGACCCAGCCCGCTGGCCTCCAACCCCCAGGCCTTGGGCTCTGGAGCGACCCTGGAGGTCCCTGGCAGGTCTGATCATCCCCCCCGCCATGGGCAGGACACCTCCCCGGGAAACTCCGGGAGCCCACACCCCTGCATGTGCAGCCCTGACGAGGAGCTAGTGCCGCCCGAGGCTGCATGCCCCCCACCCAGGCAGCTCCACATGGACAGTGCTGAGGCCTCCGCTGACATTTCCCCAAACCAGAGTGCTATCCCAGTACTGGTTGGGGGCTGAGAAGAGCAGAACCCACAAAAATGGAAGTAGAGAGATGTCCCAGGGTATTTGGGGATGCTGGGAAAGGACAGCAGAGGGGGCTCATGCCTGCAAATCCTCACAGCCAGCCCCTCCTGAGACCCCAAAGAGAGATCTTGGAGGGGGTCTGGGGTGGAGAAGGGCCGCCAGCCCCCTGCTCATCCCAGACGTTCCCAGCTGAGCCCAGGAGGTCTCTTCCCCCCACTGTGGCACCCTGTCACTTCCTCTGCAGCCTCCCCTCACTACCCGGGGAAACAGGCCACCGTCCCTCTCCCCTAGACACCGGCACCCACACACCTGTCCCAGCAGCCAGGCCGGAGCCAAGGAGAGAGGCCCGGTACCCACAGAGGCCACGTTTTCCAAAGGAAAATTCTGCATACAGGCCCCCAAAAAAGGATGTTCGTGCTGTTTCCAAGTGCAAGAGCCACGATGTGCCAACCCAGGCACCCTGGGGGTGGGGTGGGGGTTCCCTTGGGCACGAGGCCCCCCAGCCCTGATGACCCAATGGTACACGATTTGGGACCCTCAGCCAGGTGCTGGCTCTAGAGGTGACGCTCCAGATGCCGCCAGCCTGGGCCCCAGCACCCACGCACCCACCGGCCCGGGGTGACCACACTTCCCTATACTTGCCCTCCCCCTGCCCGTGGCCTGACCCCCGATCCCCGATCCGTCCTGCCCCCTGCGACCTCACCCAGAGCCCGTTCTCTCCACCCTCACTGCCAGTGATCCCCTCCCAAGGTAACTTGGGCCATGGCTGCCCATCGCCCAGGGAAAAGCCCCCACTTACCTCTTCCTCCACGCCTCACCCGACACTCGGATCGCTCAGAATTCTCAGAGCAAGCTGGTGCCGATCTTGCAGGCTCTCCCTTCCTCGGGACGCCTCAGCACCCGTCCACCAGACCGAGGCCCTGCCCTCGCCCAGAACCCAGCCACGGTGTGCCCACATGGGCCCAGCTCACCGGCTCCCACCCCCACCCCCTGGAGCTGCTTCTGTCCTCTGGCCCTGGAACCAGCAGTGAGGACACCAACCCTCGGGAGCAGCTGCACCCAACGGACCCCAGAGGGATGGGGACTCCCGAGTGGCGAGGCCAAACGGGGCCCGGGGCCACCTCCCCCGGGGTCGTGGTTCGGGAGGCGTTGCTTTTGCTGCCCACCCTGGCAGGCGGGCAGCGGGTGCTCCTGCCGGGTTCCAGGGGCCTGGGCACCCCGGCCCTGCCCGCTCCCAGCAGCCTGGCTTTATGACTTCACGTGCTGAAGTCACCCAGGGACAATGCCGAGCGTTCCACCCCTCCACGCCGGGCCCAGCCCACCCAGAGGACTCCCCGCAGGGCCCAGGAGGCCGATGCCCACTGGCCTGCGTGGGGGGGGGATGTAGAGGGCGGCCGCGCCGGCCGCTCCGGGCACCATGGACGATGCCGCGGTCCTCAGGAAGAAGGGTTACATCGTGGGCATCAACCTCGGCAAGGGCTCCTACGCCAAGGTCAAGTCGGCCTACTCCGAGCGCCTCAAGTTCAACGTGGCGGTCAAGATCATCGACCGCAAGAAGACCCCCACGGACTTCGTGGAGAGATTCCTGCCCCGGGAGATGGACATCCTGGCCACCGTCAACCACCGCTCCATCATCAAGACCTACGAGATCTTCGAGACGTCGCACGGGCGCATCTACATCGTCATGGAGCTCGGCGTCCAGGGCGACCTGCTCGAGTTCATCAAGTGCCGGGGGGCCCTGCACGAGGACGACGCGCGCGAGAAGTTCCGCCAGCTCTCCTCGGCCGTCAAGTACTGCCACGACCGGGACGTCGTGCACCGGGACCTCAAGTGCGAGAACCTCCTCCTGGACAAGGACTTCAACATCAAGCTGTCCGACTTCGGCTTCTCCAAGCGCTGCCTGCGGGACGACAGTGGGCGGCTGGCGCTGAGCAAGACCTTCTGCGGGTCGGCAGCGTACGCGGCCCCCGAGGTGCTGCAGGGCATCCCCTACCAGCCCAAGGTCTACGACATCTGGAGCCTGGGCGTGATCCTCTACATCATGGTCTGCGGCTCCATGCCTTACGACGACTCCAACATCAAGAAGATGCTGCGCATCCAGAAGGAGCACCGCGTCGACTTCCCGCGCTCCAAGCACCTCACGGGCGAGTGCAAGGACCTCATCTACCGCATGCTCCAGCCCGACGTCAACCGGCGGCTGCACATCGACGAGATCCTCAGCCACTGCTGGCTGCAGCCCCCCAAGCCCAAGGCCCTGTCTTCTGGTTCCCTCAAGCGGGAGGGTGAGGGCAAGTACCGGGCCGACTACAAGCTGGACGCCCGGCCGGGCTCGCGAGCCGAGCAGCAGCCCGACCACAAGCTGGGGGCCAAGACCCAGCACCGGCTGCTGGTGGTGCCCGAGAACGAGGACAGGGTGGAGGACAGGCTGGCCGAGCCCTCCAGGGCCAAAGACCATCTCCCCCCTGGGGCCGAGGTGGGGAAGGCGAGCACCTAGCAGTGGCAAGGGCCCCGGGTGCCATGGTGCGTGCTGTGCGCTCACGTCACGTGGGCAGGTAGGAGATGAAGAAGGCACGGGTGCAAGGAACAAGTAAAATCCGTCAATTAAACCACTATTTTGATTACGTTCTATTAGCTTTCTTCCACTCAGTAGCAGAGACGTTAATTACTGACCACCAAATAAACTGCAAAATATATACAGCTTCACCAGTGCCCACCGAGGAGTCTTTTTCTCTGGGACTCAGCCGCCCACCCTCCCTGCGGCGTGGGAGAGGCCTGGGTCTGCAGCGGAGAAGCCACACGGCCTCCCTCGGACCTGCATCCCAGCCCCGGTGCCCACAGGGCTGGGCCCACTCGTGCCACCACCGCAGAGGCACTGGCCCCACCACTCTCCCACGATGGACCCCTCAGCGGCCTCCTCCCCCCTTTCCCGGGGCCGTCCGAGGTGGGTGACCTGTGTCCTTGAGCCCTCTGCTCCACCCCAGCTCAGACCCTGCCCGTGCCTGCCCCCGGCACGCTCCCCACACCAGCGCTGCACGTGCCCTGTGAGGTGCCCCCCCTCCGTCTGACCCACCCAGCCGGGGGCTCCGCTGGGCCAGAGCCTGCCTGCCCCTGGGGAAAAGCACCAGAGACGGCACCTTCCACCTGGTCGGCTGCACCCCCACGTCCCCCCTTGGCGGCTTGCGGGCTGTGCATGGGGCTTGGCCCCCTGGGAACTTATAGGAGTCCCGGTCGAGGAGCGCAGCTGCGGTGCCCAGTGGCAGTCCCATGGCAGATGGCGTCCTCGGCCTGGCCTCCGGAGGGGTCCGTGGGCTGACAGGGGGACAGAAACAAGGACGTGGCGCAGGGCTGGCCGGGCTCCACCCGGGCAGGGGCTGGCTGTGCTTCTGTGGGCTCCGTCACCCAGACGGCCAACTGTGACCCCGTGTCAGGCCTGGAGAGAGCCCCTTGGGAGCCAAACCACAGCCTCGGTCCCAGCTCCACCGGGGGCCAGGCCTCTGCCCTGCACTGGAAGCAGCCGACCAGGCTATCGGGGACCCGCAGTGGCCAGGCCTCCTGGCTCGGGCCCTGCTGATGGGGTGCCAGGGGCCTGGCCCCGCTCCTGCTGACCCCAAGGCCCAGGTTCCTGCTGTCTAGGGCCCGGGCAGGTGGGGACGGTGGGGGCTGCAGCAGGTGACTTGGCAGAGCCCTGGCGCAGGGGAGGGGCAGGAGACAAAGCCACCTTCCCCAGGTCCACTCTTCTTGGCCTTGGGAGCTGGAAAGAGGTGCAGCCAAGGCCACAGGTAGGGGACCCCAGCAGTCCCGGCAACTGTTTGCCCCGCTCGCGGGGCTACAGACCTGCCAAACTGAGGGCACAACTGCCAAGGGTCTCCGAGCCTGCCCTGGAAGAACAGAAAGACTTGGGGGTCCATGGGGGGCAGACCTGCTGTGAACTCAGTCTGGGCGAGGAACACAGAGGTGGCGGGAGAGCCATTGCCCTGACCCCGCAATTGGCGGTGGTAACCATGGCCGCGGCCTCCTCCCCTGGGAGGCCCGTGCAGCCTGAGACAGTGACACAGACCCGGCCAGTCCAGGGGACGGAAGGCGCCTGCCAGATCGTGCTGCCATCCTTTAATGACCGTCCGGACAGGGGTGATAGAAAACGGCGAGTCGCCTCTGGCTGCGCGCTGAGCTCCATCCCTGCGGTGAGCACGTGTGTCCTGTGTGTGCCCGGGTGCCGCAGCCCTGCAGCCGGCCCCTAGAAGAAGTCGGAGGCCTTGCGGCGGGCGGGGAGCTGCAGCAGGTTGTCCGTGATGGAGGCTGGGTCCTGGCTCAGCGGGGTGCGCGTGGCAGAGCCGGGGGCCGGGGTGCCAGTGGGGGTCTGGGGCCCGCCAGCCGGGGTCTTGAGGTGGGTGGGGCGTGAGGGGGACGGTGTGTAGCTGGCCCGCAGGGCGCGGTCAGTGTACTTGCTGGCCGTCCTGCTCACCAGGCGCTGCAGGGCAGGGGACATGGCCGGGCTCAGGCCTTTCGGGGTGAGGCTGGGGGAGGCGAGAGAAGGGAAGGTCAGGCCGGGCCAGGCCCCCCACACCAGGCCGCCCTGGGCCCCAGAAGCATGTGGCCCCCCTGGGCTGAGGACTCAAAGGATGTGGACGGAAGGACAGGGTGGGGCCTCGCTGCTGCCCCGCACGCCCGCTTGGGCTCTGCAGACCCTGCACTCTCACTCCCGGGCAGGGAAAGCCCGCCCCTCACCTGGCCAGGTTCTCTGTCACTCTCCGCAAAGCCTCCTGCTTCTTGGCCCGGTTCTTGGCGGCGGCCTCGTTGGCCATCTTCAGCCCCAGCCGCTCCCTGCGCCCCGGCTCCAAGATCTGCAAGGCGGCAACAGTGTGGGTGGCCCATGCCTGGACCCTGACTGCCCCTCATGCAACAGAGCAGCTGCAGAGGCGCCGGCCTTTTCCCCGTGGTCCCCACGATGCCAACAGGTCACCTCCCCTGAAAACCACACTCCACCCAGCCTGGCCCGTCCACCTGCTGTGGCCACGGCTCTCCTCACCTACCCACCCTCCTCTCAAGGCGAGGCCGGCTGAGCTCTGGGCCTCTGACAGCCTTTCAGGGAAGAAGAAGGTCGTTTTAATTGGCTTCCCTTGATCTCCACAGTGAACATCTTTCTGAGTTTACTGACCCTCTGGGTATCTTTTGATAACCTCTCCTATGCGTCCTTGGCCTATTTTTCTAACAAGGTGCTTAACTCTTTCTTTCCACTTACAAGCAGTTTATCTACATCAAGTATAAGCCTTATCACGTCTGCTTTTATTTTTAGTCATCACATTTTCCGCCATGCTTTGGTCTGTAATCTTACGCAGCGTCATCCAGCTCCCGCTTTCTCTGCTTGTCCCTTGAGGAAGTCCCTTCTACTTGAAGAGCACCATGAACACAAGTCCACATTTTCTCCTAATTGCTTTAGCTATTGGTTTTACAGGTAACGTCTTCAGCTTTCCGGAACTTGTTACACCGTCTGTACAAAGGATCTGGGTTGCTGTATCTCCAGACCCTCTGCCCCCTGGCGAGACCTGAACTGCCGTCTGTCACACCCTCAATTCTGGCTGAGGTTTTCAGAGTTTTCCTCTTCTCTACTGACCCGGCGATTCCAGGTGCAAAGGAGGGCATCTAAAACATCCGTGGTCCCGTGACGTGCTTTCACTTGGGCAGCTCAGGCTCCTCGTTACTCTCTCTCAAGGTTTTCTTGGTCATCCTTCTGTCCTAGACACATTTTAGAATCTTGGTCCCAAGCCCTGTGCCCCTGCTTTTTTCCCTTTTCCTTTTTCACTCCCCTCCATTCCCCCGGTGACTTCTAACGTGCCTTTGTCTCTGGGGATTTGCTATTCCTAGACGTCTCTCCTAAGTGACCTTATACAACATTTGTCCTTCGGGGTCCTGCTTATCTCGCTGAGCACAGGTTTCCAAGGCTCTTCCACGTGGCAGCACATCCCAGAATTCCACTCTTCTTACGGCCAAGTAACGTTCCCCCGCGTAGATGGACCACATTTTGTTTTTCTGCTCGTTTGCCGGCGGAACTGGGTTCCTTCCACCTTTTGGCTGTTGTGAATAATGCTACTATGAATATTGGTGTACAAGGATGTTTGAGACCTTGTTTTCACTATCTCTGGGTCTATATACATCCCTAGAAGTGGGATGGCTGGGTCAAATGGCAATTCTATATTTAACTTTTTGAAAACTGCCGTGTGATGCCCACCAATGGACCACCAGAGTTCCAATTTCTCTGCATCCCTGCCAATACTTACTTTCTGGTTTTTGAAAAATAGTGGTCACCCTGTGGGTGTGAGACGGTGACTCACTGGGGTTTGGATTTGCACGTCCCTCACGGCTGACAACCTGCCCTGTTTCGTCTGGTCATGCACGGCCTCCACGAGCTGCTCTGGGAAACGACGGGCAGTGCCACACTGGGGAGTCGTTTGGGTTTGCTAAAGCTGCCGGAATGCGATATACCAGAAATGCGTTGGTGTTTTAACAGTGGGGATTTATTAGCTTACGAATTTAGAGTTTTAAAGCCATGAAAATGTCCAAATTAAGGCATCAACAGGATGATACCTTCTCTGAAGACAGGCTGCTGGCATCTGGGGCTCCTCTGTCACGTGGGAACGCACATGGCTGGTGTCTGCTGGTCCTTTTGTTGCTTTTAGTTCCTGGCTTCAGGGTCTGCCTCTCTAAGCTTCTCTGGGGCCTCCCTTAGCTTCTCTGGGGCTTTTCTCTAAACCCTCTCTGGGCTTTTTCTTTTATCCTCATGAAGGACTCCAGTAACAGGACTAAGAGCCACCCTGAATGGGCTGAGTCACATCTCCATGGAAACAACTTAATCAAAAGGTCCCCCACAACAGGTGTGCACCCACAGGGCTGGACTGAAAGAGCACAGCCTTTTCTGGGGTACATAAAGACTCCATGCCAGCACATGCACATACCCCTACCCACGGAGCCAGCCTCGGGCCCTGCCCTCCAGAAAGCATTCTTCTAACGTCTGTGCTAAATTTTGTGGTTTTCTTGAAAAAAGCTAAGATTTTTCCTTGTTATTCTAAGATTCCATGTTGCCACAGTGAGTTTTCTCTTCTCCTCTGCATTTCAAACTGGTTACTGTTCAAGATGGCCTGCAGCCACCTAAGTGGACCTTCATAGTTGATTATTAATTCCAGACTTTCAGACTTGACCCCTTCGGGTTTTCAGAGCAGGTGATCTCACTGTCCACCGCCTTGCCGCCACGGCAACACAGCCCCCTACTTCCTGCTCTCTTGGCACTCTGTAGTCAGCATGGCCAGGGGCTCCTAACTTCTGGGGGACTCTCTTCCTTCCAAACCACACCAGTTGCTCAGTTTTCCCGGCCAGCTCCCTGCAGACCGGAGCACCTCCCCTGCCCGATACACTCCAGAGCCAGACCTGCCTGCCCACAGCCCCCGGCATGCTGGGCAACCCCAACTCCTACAGACCACTCTGCTGCCAGCTCCCCGGCACCGCAAGCACTCGGGGTCCCTCGATGTACCCTCCTGCCAGCACTCAGGCCTGCCGGGCCTACCAGGCGGCCTCCCTTGCCTGCTCCGGGCCCTGCCACCTCCCCTCTCCCATGGCCGACAATGCAGGGTTTGAGCCTCACCACCGGGCAGGTCCTCGCCCGTGCTCTGCAGCGAGCACAGTGCCTCCTTGGCAAGCATGCTGGCCTTGCGGGACAGAAACCACACCCCAAGGAGCGCTATGGTTTCTGGGCCCTGCCTGGGCATTCTTAGGACCTCCGAGACCCCCCTGCATCGTCAAGCAGCCCCTGCTCCCATCCCCCTGCAGCCCGCAGCCCAGACCATAAGCCAGCTGTGCGGGAATAAGCGAGCCGGGGTCGCCTCCTTGGGAACCCCCCCACACAGACCCCCACCCCACCACCACCGCGGCCCCCTCCCCGTGACGCACCTTGAAGGCTGGCCCCGGCGTCCTGTCCACGTAGGGAGTTTCTGATCCTTCCACCCTCAGGGGTGTGTTCTCGACCTCACCCCAGGTCATGAGGGGGGACTCATTCACCCCTGCAGAGAGAGCCGGTCACAGCCGCCTCTGGCCAGGATCCCCACGCGGGGCACCGCTCAGCCCCTCGCCTCCCCCATGGACTTAGAGACCTCCGGAGCTAAGGGGCTCAGCTCGGGGGGCCGGGCGGGTGAGGCTCCATCCAAGCACAGGGCTGGGGGCTGGGGGTCCCAGGGCCTCCTGGGGTGCTTCCAGGCCCCCCACCCCCCAGGACCCTGGCCGGCCTACGGCACCCCCACACGTGCCTGAGCCTCAGCTCCTCCCCCATGAACGGTCAGTGTGAGGTCAGACACATGAATTTGTTTGTTGGTAGCACACACAGAGGATCCCTCCCGCTACAACACAGAGGCACCCAGACCAGGGCGGGCCCCCAGGGCTGACAGCGACATGCCGGGAGGGTGGGCACAGTATTGCGTCCCCACAGCGTCCGGCCTGCGGACCGTGATCTGGCTTCTGTGCAGCTTGTGTGGGCGAGGAGCCCCGACTGGCAGCCCTCCAGGCAGCCCCCCTCGCTGTGATATACAGAGGGGCCTGACCACACCGCACCCCTCAGCTCGGGCTCCAGACTGCCCACACCCCTGGGTCACAGCGGGCCCAGGTTCCGCCCTGCTGAGGACTGGGCGAGTGTGGAGATGGACACTGTCTGAGTAAGCGGAGGCGGGGAAGGAAGGTGGCACACTGCGGGCCGGGTGGGGATGGGGGGCCCACATCGCAGGCCGGGTGGGGTTGGGGGGCAGGCTGACCCACCCCCTTTACAGAGGGGGAGACGGGTCCCTAATTTCCTGGGATGTGTGAGGGGCGGCCGGCACCCGCCAAGGAGCCCACGGGCAACCGCTCACCGGGCGCAGGAGAAGGAGTGGCGACGAATCCAAATCCCCCCACCCTGGGGGCCTCCTGGGGGATCAGCTCCTTGCCGTCGGGGCCCACCTTGCCCTGTTTGTGCTGGAACGACACGCCGGGGTGGACGTGGAGGTCCAGGGCACTGCAGGCCAAAGGACCCCCTGCTCCCCCAAAGCTGGCCAACAGGCAGACACACAGGGGCACCCTGGAAACAACCCCCTCCTCCCCTGGGGACGGAGAAGAAGGAAGGAGACCCCCACTAAAGACCTGGAGGGCCTGTCGGGGGGCATTCCCAGCCAGGAGCCCCCGTCCTCACACCCGGGTCAGGGGCCAGTCCCCATCGGCCACTGTCAGGGGTTTCTGACCCCAGGCTCCTGCAGGGGCCTGCTGACCAGGGGTGCCCCTGCTCTGGAGTCTCCGGAATGGCCCCCCGTGGACTGCCTCCAGCCCCCCAGCCCCTGGCCCGAGTCCTGGGCTCCCGCGGCCACGCTGGCCCCGGCGCGCACCTGTGCGTTGAGGGCGGCCGCCTGCTGCAGCTGGGACCGGCTCAGGGCCTGGCTGAAGGGATCCCTGAGGAAGCGGGTGTTCCCGTGCACCACCTGCCGCGGCTTCCTGAACAGCTGCTCCTCGTCAGGGACGCCTGGCGGGGCGGGCAGAGGCGGCAGCGGGCGTCGGGGGGCGGCAGCCTGTGGGAGAGGAGCAACGCCCTTCCCCTCGGCCGAGTCACCCCAGGCGAGCCGAGGCATCGGACTGCTCAGACGCCGCAGCCACGGGGCCCGGGCGAGCTGGGGAGGGCCCCGCTCCCTCGCCGACCTCACCCGGAGCCAGCCGCCCCCTCCCGAGGCAGACCGGGACCGAGGCGGCCGAGGCCCAGAAAGCCAAAGGCCAGAGCACACGCCACCCCCAACGGCCGCACACGCCTCCCCACGCGGCGGTGCCCACTCACCCTCGGGGTAGTACATGAGGGAGTTCTTGGCCTTGTACTTCCAGGTCTCCACTCCGGCCTGGCTGCTCTCGATGGCCTGGTGCTCTGCCGACGGGAGCATGAGGTTATCCTTCTGCCTCTGCAACCGCGTGGGGAAGACAGGGTCAGAGGCCCCCGGAACTGCACCGCTGGCCCCGAGACTCCCCACCCCCGAGAGAGGGTGCCTATGCCCCAACGCCCAGGGACACCTTCTCGAACTCCTCCTCGGCCTGGTACAGCCAGGCGTGGCGTGCCCGGCTCTTCTCCTTGGCCACCTCCATGACCTCCTGGAAAGAGGCGTTGTCCTCGCTCGTGTAGCGGCTCAGGAAGACGTCCAGGCTGGGCAGCGGCTCCTTCCCCTCCTCCTCTCCAGCGTCTCCTGCTCAGGGGCCGGAGGGGGGAACACGGCACCATCGATGGCATGTACAGCCGGCTCATCCGTCCCAGGAATCACACCGCCCTGCAAGGAGGGCCGGAGCGCCCACCCCAACCCCTGTTCCCGAGTTTATCTGTGGGAGCCCACCCCGCCAGAGGACGCCCCGCTGGGATCGCCCCCAGTGCCCCAGCCAGCTCTCCTGGTCTGCCGAATGCCCAGTGAAGCAAGCGACCTGATTCAGAACAGAAAGGAACGTAAACGGGCTTTCCAGCAGGGCTGATGGGATCCCAGCAGGCTCCTCCCCACCCAAACAGCCCCAGCCCTGCAAGATCTGCCTCCAGAGTCCCCACTGCTACGGAATCTACCGGGGCCTCCCAGAGCAGGGCCCTTCTCCCTCCCCAGGGTCTCTTTATCCCGACCCCTCCTCCCTTCTCACCTGTGCTACGAGCACTGCTGTCACCTAAGTCTCCCAACTGCCAGCAAGCCCCAAAGGCAGCGACCCCACATGACCCAGCGGTCCAGACAGGGCCTCACACGCACGGAGTCACAACCCCCGCCCCCATCCCCAAAAGCAGCTCCTTGCTGAGGTCACACAGCAGGTGACCCTTCTCTTCCTATTGTAGTGAGTTCTGAACACCTACTTCGTGTGAGACCGAGTTCTGAACACCTACTTCGTATGAGACCGTGCATAGAGCACAGCGGTTACAAGTTCAAGACTTGGAGTCAAAGACATGAGGACTCAAAGCCCCCTCCATCACCATCCCCTCTGAGACCCGCAGAAGTCACTGCCTTCCCAAGCCTCGATTTCCTCGTCTGTATTCAAGAATGATGATGGCACCTACCACTTAGCTGGGTGAAACTTAAGTGTCTAGGATCTGACACCCCCCACCCCCGACTCAGGTGCCACGATTCAGATAGAGAACCAAGCCCCAAGGACACGACCCAACAGACCGTGTAGATGGAAGAAGAGCTGGGCTATGGCGCAGAGGCAGCGACACTGGCATGAATCCCCGGGGCACCCATGTGGGCACGGCACCTTAGAGACTGGAACCCAGCAGAAAATGACATCCACCCACCTGCGAGCACAATGACATCCTACCCGTGACAAGATTAACTGAATGTGACAAAGTCCCAATGGCATGCTTCTGCGTGCTGAGAAGCTTGCCATCTTCAAAGTTCTGAGGTCAGACAGCACTCAAAGGCTCTTCTCTAAGAAAATCCCCCGGTAAAGGTGGAATATACCACGTACACCTGCACGTCTTACACCTCAGTAACTGTGCGGAAGACGACAGCTCATTTGTTCATCCACACGTGTTTCTTCAACACTATAGCACACCAAACGCACCGTTCTGCATGCTGAGGAGGCAAAGGGATGCGAGACCGAGTCCCTGCTCTCCGGAGGGGATGTTAGAGACACGAACAATAAACAGATAAAAATGCTTTCTTTAATGCTATATTCTACACTAGGTTGTGGGGGCGTGGGGAAGGCAGGGAGGCAAAAGTGCCGTTACTTGACACTGGGCAGTCAGGAAAAGCTTTCTTGGAGGGCACCGTCTGGGCAGAGAGCTAATGGAGAAGCAGCGAGCGGGCAGTAACTGGGGAGACATGACTGCTGCAGAGGGGCCTGGGGCTCCCATGGAAGCAGCTCTGCATGTGGCGAGCAGTTGCGGGGAGCAGCCCACCCAGCAAACAGTCCACACAGCAAGCTGCACGCACAGCCATCTACCAACACAATGAGCAACCCGATGCGGAGCCAGTGTTATTCCCACTCTACACAGGATAGCCACAGGCTCAGAGAACGGACCTGCGTTTGTCAGCGTGACCTAGAACTTTTGGTCTCCTGGACCAGTGCTCTTTGACCCCACAAGTTGCCTTCTAGGCAAAGAGATCCCTCAATGTCTCAGGCCACTCCTGAGGACCTGACAGGGTGAGAACCCCTGGTCAGTCCACTGTGTGACTGCAAGCAAACACTCACTCACCTTCCTCCAGCCCTCGGCCCCGGCCCCGGGGCTTGATACCCCCTGTTCCGGGGCCTGTGTGCACCTCAGGGGTCTCAAATGTGGCTGGAGTCACATCTGGGGGATGAGAGGAGGCAGGGATTAGAGAGAGCCTGGCAAGAGCACAACGGCCTTTCCCCTCTCTGCCACCCCCAGCATCCTCTTACAGGGCGGCGGGGGCTCTCGGGACATCTTGCCCAGAGCAGAGCCAAACTTGATGGCGATCTGGCGCATGCGCTCCAGATCTCCATTTTCCTCAGCCTCCAGGTATTCTTTCTGTGCCTGTAGCTTCTCCACGTCGGGAAAAAAATCCCTCTGGATGACTGTCTGGAGGCCCTATCAGGTGAGATGATGACAAAAATCAGAGCCACCCTCTGGGTGCCCTGCCTCAGTCCACCAGCAGACATGCTATTGCCCTGGCTACAACATCCAACCCTAATAAACTCTCCTCCAAATTCCACAAAACCCTTCCCGCTCCCCTCACTAACTGGTCATTCTTGTTCTCCTTTGCTGGCTCCACCTCCACACCAGCAGGTCCAACATGGGTGATGCCACCAGGAGAAACCTTCCAATCCAAACGCTTTTCCTGGGTGACTTCAGTCAACCCATAACTCACACCACTGCCGCGACGTCAGATTCTTTAGTCTGCACCTCCACACCTGCACACCTGCTATATACCTCAGAGGCATCCCCAATTTAGCAGACCTATAACCGAACTGGCTTCCTCCGCTCCCCGCGCCAGCTCCTCCGTCTACGTGTTCGCAGTAGGACCGACTCCCGCTCGGAGGTGTCGTCAGAGGCCCACGCACTCGGCGGTGCAGCCCATTTCCAGGAGCCCTAGCCTTTGCAATCGCCCGTGTCGCTCTCTAGAAAACCCTCTCCGCCACCACCCCCCCGCGTCTGTCAGACTCCTTCCCGCGCTTTAACAAATCTTCCTTCTCTGAGCTCCACCCCGAATGGACCAACCTGCCCCCTCTGCCCCCGGGCGACGCTGGCAGCGCCTCTCTCATCACACATCTCTGTGCCCCGTGTCTGCTCGCCCCTTAGGGCTTCCCTCGGCTCCCGGGGCCGGGACCAGGCCGCTCGACCCCCGCGAGGAGACTGGGGAGCCACGGCCGAGAGGAGGGGCCGCAGGGGCGAGCCCCCCTAAGACCCGGAGGTCGCCGGCGTCCGCACGCAGGTCGCACCTCGATGTACTCCTCCTCGTCCAGCACCCGCTGCTTGCCCGTCACGGCCTCCGCCGCCCCCGCTGCCCGCTTCCTGCGGGGCCCGGGCGCCTCCGGGAGCAACAAAGGCCCGGCCGAAGCGCCCGGGGTCTCCATCGCTATCCCAGAAGCGCCCGGGCGGCGCAGGCGCGCTACGGGCTTGGGAAGGGGCGGGACTGCGCTCAGTGCGCAGGCGCCCCCCACGGACGGCCAATGAGGGAGCTGCGCGTCGGAGGCCGGCCCGCGCTCCGTAATGACGTCGCCAAGGAGCGGCGCCTTAGGGGAGTTGTGGTTTTGCCCCGCGCCGCGCTGGTGGTGCGCGTCTCGGCGGCAGACACCAGGTGGCGCTGTGGAGGCGGTGGGGAAGTGTCATTCACGCTCACAGTGAAAAAATTCCAGCGCTGCGTAAGGGCAAAGACGCGGGATGCCAATTTCCCGCAAATAATCACTGCGCGTACTTAGACGTTAACAAAACACACTCTTAGGGAAATTTGGTTATAGATGCCTTTCCAAGTTTTAATTCAAACTTTACGTAAAAAAAAGTATCCTAAAACAATTGACAGTTATCTAACAAAAGAAAGAACAAAAAAGGAAAAGATGGTGTTTCAATAAAGAATTAGACCAGCAAGTTGCCTAAGCATTTATCACGAATGATCATTTCTTCCCCAAAGAAGTTGTGCATTACACCAAACAAACAAATTATGCCCCAGAACAATTTTTGTACAATTCTGCTCCATCCTTCACTCGCTGGGGGCTCCACTTCGATGGCTCCTGCTTCTCCCAAGGCTGACAGTCCAGGGGGAAGACGGACAGTTAGATCATCACACGGACAGGTGTAAAATTGCAGGGCTGACAAGTGCAAGGAGCCTGCGCTTGGGGAGTGTGATCTACAGGGGAGATCAGGGGAAGTTCTCCTGGGCTGGAAGTGACTGCAGATCTGAAGGATGAACAGGCATTGAAGAGGAAGGAGGTTGCACAAAGGGCAAGCGCCAAAGACTTCTGGATAAACACAGAGCGCAAGACGAGTGGGGTGTGAGACCAGTCCAGAGGGGCACGGCCAGTGTGAGGAATTTTGTCTTTATTTTAGGAGCAATGTCTTTATTTTGGAGGACTGTAGGCAGAAGAGAGGCACGGTCAGAACTTAGCTCTGGCTTTGATGAAGAATGAATTACAGACGTGTGGGAGAGGGTGCAGGTGGCTGCAATTGTCAACGTGATCGATGACAGAGGTTCACAGCAGGTTGGTGCAGTTGAAGCTGGAAAGAGGATCAATTCTGGGATTATTTGGAGGTAAAAGCTGTGGGCCTGGGGATGGTGGGTGAGGGAGAGAAGGGCTGGTTTGGACAGCACAAAGCTCCTCTTGGATAAGGCAACCCTGAGGAGCCTGCAGGCTTCCATGAGGGATGGTCAAGAGGGACAGCTGGACATGAATGTCCAGCTTGGGGAGAGGACTGGGCTGGCAGAGAGATGAAAATCAGAGCCCAAGGGTGGGAGAGAATGGAGGCGAGAGGGGCGTGTGCAGCACTGAGCCACGGCCTGAGGACCCTGTATGGCAGTCAGGTGGGGGAGATGAGCTGGGAAAAGGGCAGCTGTAGAGAGGAAGGAGAGAAACCCCTGAAACGTCACCTTGGGCCAGCCCCGTCCTCCACATGACAGATGGCATCAAACCAGGGAGGTCAAGGGGCCCAGAACCCAGTCAGATGGTGCTGTCTCCAAGGCCAGGTCAGGAGTCCAAGGGATAGCTTCGTGAGAGCCGGAGGGAGAACATAGGCATGAGTTGCCTGTCCCGGAGGCACCAGGCAGAGCTGGGGCCACCACCGTGCCAGCCTGCCGTCACCCGGGCAGGCCGCCTGGAGTGTCTCCAGAAGCTGCAGCCTCAGCTTCCGCACGTTTTAAGGATGGATTGTCTCCTGCCAGAGGACACCCCTATCCCACCCATTCTTTCCAGGCGACAGCGCAAGATCCCCCAGCCACACGACAGGGCTGCGAGATGCCTCTGGGGGTACCGAAGTCTTGTTTCCACGCTGCTCGTCACCCTGGGAGCAGGACGGGAGGGTGCTGGGTGGGCTGCCCCCCCAACCCAACCTCCTCTTGCCCCACTCTGGGGTGGCAGGGCTTGACTGCTGTGAGCGAGGCACACACCACACCCTAGAAACCCCTCCCCCGAGGGGTGCCAGCCAAGGGGTCAGCAACACCCAGGCAACCCCCCAATCCTCTGTACCTCGTGCTCACCCGGCCCCCCCCCCCATCCTGGGGAAGGAAAAGGGGGAAGGGTGGCAGCTGGGTGTGGAAGCCAAGCCCCCGGCACACTTGGGACTGTGGGCTGCTTATTTATTTCTCATGTCAGCATGAGGCTCCCAGAGGAAGGGGCTGGCGAGGGGGCGTCTGGGGATCACACCCCCCACACTTCTTATTCTACAGCTCTGGGCCCCCCAGGCCCCATGTAGGACCGGTGAGCAAGGCCAGGACCACTGCATTCACCCCCTGCAGGCCAGGGGGGCTCCAGTCAAGGGGGGCTCCCCTTCCGGACATGGGAAGGAGATGCCACCGGTTGGTCGTTTTGGTAAGGGGGTGATTCCATTCCTGGGGTGGAGTTAGTGACTCCGGGGGGCGCCCCCAGAAGCCGTGCCTTCCCTGCCTTCCCAAACGCGCCAAGGGGCTCTGCGCCCAGGACTCAGGCAACTCTGGGGACGGAGAGGTATCTGCGTCCTCTCCCGGCTCCTCCTCGGGTAAGTCTGTCCTCTCTCCCAGCCGCCCCTGCAGGACGCGCGGCCAAGCCCGGCCAGGAGTGAACCCCAGAATCCTCAGCAGCTCTCCTTGGGGGGCTTCTTGGCTCCGGGCAGGAGCCTCGCGGCCGCCGACGCACGCTTCTGGTGTCGCCACTTGGCCCGGCGGTTCTTGAACCAGACCTGGGAGGGGGAAAGAGGGCTGCCTGCGCGGGGGCCGGGGACCCCGGGTCGCCCGGCCCTTCGCCCCCTTCCGCCGCTCCGCGCGCTCTGCTGAGATCCCCAAGTGCGGGAACACCAGCGCGCACCAGGAAAAAGGGAAAAAGAAAAGTTCAAAACAAAGGAAATGAAAACCAGCCTCACCACCTCTCCCCGCTAGCGCCAGCGACACCTTCCCGGCCCGCGCGTCCTGCCGCGCCTCCCTCCTCCAGCGCGCCCAGGCCGGGCTCAGGAAAGGAGGGAGGGACGGGAGGGGCGGAGGGCGGAAAGAAGGAAGGGAGGAAGGAAAGAAGGGAGGGAGAGAAGGCCTGTGCCGGGCCCCTCCGTAGGCCGCGGGCACCCACCTCCACGCGCTCCTCCCGCAGGCGGATGCGCCCGGCCAGGCGCTCGCGGGTGCCCACGTCGGGGTACTGGTTCTGCACGAAGAGCGCCTCCAGGGCCTGCAGCTGCTCCTCGCTGAAGATGGTGCGGTGGCGCCGCGTGCGCCGCTGCGGGCCCGGGCCGCCCACGGTCACGGCCACCGCCACGCCGGGCAGCGCCCCGGGCTCCCCTGACGGCGCGGGCAGCGGGGCCCCCGCGGGCCCCAGCCCCAGCCTCAGCGGCCACGGCAGCCGCGCGCCTGCGGGCCCCGGAGCCCGCGCCCGGCGCGCTGCCCACTCCCCCGGCCCGACGACGGGCGCCGGGGACCCGCGGGGGGCGCGGCCGCAGCAGCAGCAGCAGGCGCAAGTCGCGGCCTCGGGCGCAGCGGGGCTCCCGGGCTCCCTGGAGCGCGGCGTGGGGCTCGGGCGGGCCGCGGGGCTGCGCTCGGCCGGGCTGGAGAGGATGTGCTCGATGGAGAAGGCGCACGGCCGCCCGGGGCCCCCGCGGCTCGCCGCGCCCCCCGCCGCCGCCGCCGCAGCCATGCCCGCCCGGCCGCCAGCCCGGCGCCGCCGCCCGCATATATACGTCGGGGGAGCGCGCGGTAATCCCCGGGCCGGCGCCGAGGCCACGCGGGCTAATCCCCGCGCCCGCGACGTGCGCGCTAATCCCCGGCGGCCGCGGGCCGGGAGAGCCTGCCACGCATCGGGGCGCGGGGGCCGGCCGCGGGGTGGGGTGATGTGGCCGCGACGGGAGGGCCCGCAGGGGGGCTCGGCGCTCGCGTGTCCGCGCTTCTGTCCCACCAGCAGCCGGCAGACCGCTGGCAGGGAGCCCCTTGGGGAACGCGACGCCCCTCGTCCTGCGGTCACTGCGGTGGGGGCTCTTCCCCGGCCCTCCCGAGGTGGGTGAGCGAGTCTGGGGGAACCCACCCGGCCCCCGCCATCCCCTGGCCCCCAAACTGTTGGTCTCTAACCTCATTTGTCCCCCCTTCTCCCGCAATCCCACCACACTTTGGCTCCAGACCTCCTCTCTCACTGGCGATGGGGCCTCAGCTTCCTGAAACGTCTGGGCAGGAGCTGCTGACTCAACTGCTGTCCCATGAGGTCCCAGAAGAGGGTGCCCCAGGCTTGGCAATCCAGCAGCTCAGAGATGCCTGTCTCCTCTGTGAGCCGCCCTCCTTTTCCCAGCCACCTGCCTCGTGGTTGCAGGATGGCTGCCGCAGCCCCAGACCTCCCATCTCTTCCCACATGTCCCTTTGGATGACTGTGGGAACCTCTTCCTGCAGACCTCCCACACAGAACCATGGCACACACATGTGCCTGAGCCAACCATGATGCCCAGGCATGCTCATCCGTTAGATGAGGTGGCACGTGGGCTCGGCCACCCACCCAAGTCAGAGTCAGGCTAGGAAGGGGGCAGCAGTGACAGTGGTCAGGGAGGCCACCACAATGTCTGCTGGGAGCTCCTCCTCCCAGCCCTGGCCGTTCCTTGGCAACCTCCTCCAGACTTTGGCTACCATCTTTGTGACAATGACTCCCAAATCCTTACCTCTAACCTGCTCTCTGCCTCTGCTCCAGGATTGTGCTTCCTGAAGCCGGCTCCACTGTTCCATCTGGGTGACCAGGTAGCATCTTCCAGGCACCAAGTCAGGGATGAACCTGTTCCTTATCTGACATTCTCCCATCTTGGTGGTTTTAGAACATGTCATAGATTCTTTGACACTCCTCCCTTCAAGAATCGGAGTCTAATTCCTTTCTCCTTGGCCATGCACTGGTCTTGTTGACTCACTTCTAACCATCAGGACACAGCCAAAGTGACACCTTGTGACTTCCAAAGCTAGGGTATATGGCTGGGTGACAGAGCTGCTTCCTCTCTCTCCCCCCTCCCTCTCTCCCCCTGTCCCTCCGTCTCTCTCTCTCTTTCTTTCCCTCAGGATGTTTGCTCTCAGAACCCAGCCACCATGCCATGAGATGAATAGCTGTTCCCACCAAAAGCCCCAGCCGAAGTAGCCGACAGCCAGCGTCCAGCACGTACCTCCAGATTTGAGGTGGGTTTCTTACGCAGCTCTAGATACACCAGGACCAGATTTGGTACCAGAAGTGGGGTGCTCTCAACTCAAAAGCTGCATCATGTGACGTTGGCTCTGGGGCCAGGCAGAGGAAGGGAGCTGGAAGGGCCTTGCTGAGGCCAAGATGAGGACTTAGAGGAAAGCAAGAAAAATGTTCTTGGAAGATGGGGAAAAGGACACCGTTGTGAGGCAGGGGCAGAAAGTTTAGCAACACCGTCACCTGTAGAGGAATAGGATATAGAAACTGCACCCAATGAAAGAGATGACTTAGCTAAGCTTTCCAGGCAGAGTTTGAAGGTACCGGTTGACTTCTAGTTTCCTGTGATAAAATGAGTGGAGAGAACTGAGCAGAAGAGCAAACTGCCGACCCTAAATAAGGCAGATTATAAAATTAAACATACACTTACTGTATGAGCCAGGAACAAATGCCGCTCCTGAGTATTTACCCCAAAGAAATGAAAACTTCTATCCACACAAAAAGCTGTACACACAAGATTGGAGTAGCTCTATGTATAATCACCAAAGCTTGGAAACGACCCAAATGTCCATCGACGGGTGCATGGATAAACAGACTATGGGCCACCCAGACTGTGGACCCCTACTCAGCAATTAAAAGGAAGGAACTATTGAGGAGCCCAAACTGATAGAGACATGTGCATCAACATGGATGAATCATGGACACAAGGCCAAGAGACGGAAGCTAGTCCCCAAGAAAACATGCTGTGTAATTCCATTTATATCACATTCTGGAAAAGGCAAAATTATAGTGATGGCAAACAGAATAGTGGGGGGCAGGGTGAGGGAGTCTTCTGGAGATGAAAATGTTCCATATTTTGATTGTGGCGATGGTTACATGAATTATACATGTGTTAACACAGAGGCTGGTAAATTAACATCACTGAATTGTATACTCAAAAGTGGTTAACTTGGGACATTTTTAGGTCATATGTATGTCGCCTGAATAAAAAGAAGAGAGTCACATTTACTGCATGTTAATTTTTTAAAAATTCAATTAAGTTAAAAGAAGCCAGAGCTTATTACATTTGAAAGGAAAACCGGATCTCATCCCCAGGCTCTCCAGATGACAAATGATTCTTCAGTTAAGAAATGGGTTTGGGACAAAGATCAAATACAGAAAACATGGTATGAAGACAAAGCCAGTGATCTGACAGCAGAACCTTTTGTTCAGTCCTTAGACAGAGACGCGGGGTGCTTCATCCACCCATGAAACAAAGAAAAGTGCTCCAAGGACCCAAGGATCTTGGGGTTCAACAGTCGAGACCCTAAGAACATCAGGGTCCTTTTCCCACAGCCCAGATTCAAGGGGGCAGGGGGCATCATTGACCGACACTCACATCTGAGGGTGCTGGGGGGCTCCGGGTGGGGCCAGCAGTCTTGACCTCACCCTATGCCCCCAGCCCCACCCTGCGCTCAGCCCTGTGTGCTTCTCAATCAAACTCAAACCCTGCATCCAAAATTCAGACCCTTCTCCAGCATTCTGGTTGGCCATGATTTCTGGGGAAAAATACACATTTCTAAGTGAGTGGGACAAACAGCATCCCCTGGCTGCTTACGTTGGTTTGGAGGCTGGAACTAGGAATTGCCCTCTCCACCTCCCTCCACCCTTTCTAGATCCTTCTCTTGTGGTGGCACTGGGGCCGGTCCAGCTGGCTCACCGGTGTGGTTGGTTGGTATCCTCACCACTGGGGGTCTGAGCTCCTGGACACCATGCCGCGTCCGCCTCAGGCTGTGGTGGTGTCATAGCACACTCACGGTGACCTTGGGCCCCTGGGACCCAGAGGATGGAAAACACAAATTCCCCAAGTCAGTCCCTGAGAGTGACAGGGACGGAGCCCCCTACCCCACCCCTAGGTGGGAGCCCACATGCTCCAGGCTGGAAACAGGTGCCCCCTTCATCACTGGCTTTTCAGATGCCCCCTCCCCGGCTTTCTTCTCTCCAGTCTTGTCATCTTGCTCTGTCCAGGTCCCAGAACCCACAAGCTGAACCATTTGCTAACTCCCAGGTTTCCATATATCCATTAGCTCAGCCATGCCTCTCCCACCCCACGTGGGAGACAGGGATATCCCGGAAGCTCTGTTCATTGGAAGCTCTCCCCTGGCCCATGCCTTTGAGCTGAGAGAGAGGGGCTGGTGCAAAGCGACCCTCCTTCTGGAACCTTCCGGAGGCACGACATGAAATCCTTCTCAGCTGCAGACTTGTCCACAGCCTCGGTGGGTCATCGGGCACAAGCTCAGGGCTGCTTGCATCGCAGCTGGACCCGACACCGATCCCCTCCTTGCTTGGAGCTCTACTCTAAGCTGGCATCCTTCTGCAGCACCCAGCCAATGGCGCATGGCAGTGTCCTCAAGAGCTGAACACGCTGCCTCCAAAACCCAAAGAGGCCTCCCAAGTGGTGGAGGGCACGGGGGGTGCCCTTGACTCGGGAGGGGTATCCCAGTGTGGTTGACTGAGTTACGTTCCCCAACAAAGACTCCTTCTTCGTCTTAATCCGTGCCCGTGTGAGTGTGAACCCACTGTAAATAGGACCTGTCCAAGATATTGTTAATTAAGGTGTGGACAAATGAACCAATCCATGTTTACTGGGGACATATAGAGAGAAATCCACAGGGAGGAGCCCAGAGCCAGAAGTCAGAAGAAACCGAAGAGCAGACCCGAGGAGAGAGAGCTGGCCTTGTGACAGGAGGCAGAGATGGAAGCCAAGGATCCCAATGATTGCAGCGAGCCGGTGCCAAAACGCTACGGGATTCACAGAGAAATCCTGACCCTACCGACGCCATCTTGATTTTGGAATTCCGGTCTCCGAAACCACGAGGCAATAACTTCCTGTTGTTAAGCCAGCCAGTGAGTGGCATTTGTCACAGCAGCCCTGTCAAACTGAGATGCCCAGCATTCCCTAGACGTCTCACTTACGTGGCAGGTGCTTGGATCTGTGCAAGTTTCTCTCCCACGCCCTGAAAAACTTGTGTCTTCCTGGGTGTTCTAGTTTGCTAATGCTGCCAGAATTCAAAACACCAGAGATGGACTGGCTTTTATAAAGGGGGTTTATTTGGTTGCACAGTTCCAGTCTTAAGGCCATAAAGTGTCCAAGGTAACACATCAGCAACTGGGTACCCTCACTGGAGGATGGCCCATGGTGTCCGGAAAACCTCTGTTAGCTGGGAAGGCACGTGGCTGACATCTGCTCCAAAGTTCTGGTCTCAAAATGGCTTTCTCCCAGGACGTTCCTGTCTAGCAAGCTTGCTCCTCTTCAAAATGTCACACTTAGTTGCTCTTGGTTTGTTTGTCTTCTCTTAGCTTCTCCAGAGCAAGAGTCTGCTTTCAACGGCCATCTCCAAACTGTCTCTCATCTGCAGCTCCTCTCTCAGCTCCTGTGCATTCTTCAGAGTGTCCCTCTTGGCTGTAGCAAGCTCGCTCCTTCTGTCTGAGGTTATATAGTGCTCTAATAAACCAATCAAGGCCTAAGCTGAATGGGTGGGGCCACACCTCCATGGAAATTATCCAATCAGAGTTATCACCCACAGTTGGGTGGGGCACATCTCCATGGAAACACTAAAAAAATTATAATCTAATCAACACTGATACGTCTGCCCACTCAAGATTACATCAAAGATAATGGCATTTTGGGGGACATAATACACCGAACCGGCACACCAGGCATCTAGAGAATATGGTGCTCCGGTGAAGACGATGTCAGCAGTGTCGTGGGCCCAACTGTCACAGTCTGTGGAGTATGCAGATAGTCTAGGAAACCTTGGGCTGTGTTAGGACGGAGAGAGAACAGAAGCCGGGGATGGGACCGTGAATGTTTACTGTTGTCCATCCTATGTAAGGGCAAACCGCCTCTGATCCTCTCTCTGACGATAAGGAAATGAACATATTTGCCAGATCAATAGCTCCATGCTACATACCCAAACCTGTATTAAACTGCTCTGATTAACATAACACCTCTGGCACAGCGGCTGAAAATTGAGGCTCTTTCTTGGTTACGTTTGTGATAGCATCACCATCACTCACCATGTTCCAACCAGTTTGTTGTATTTTTTTGGTAACAGATATATTTTTATCAAGATATAATTTATCGAGATACATTCAAGATATAATTTACGTAACATGCAATTCACCCACATAAAATGTACCATTTGATGCTTCTTAGTATATTCACAGAGCTGTGAAACCGTCATCACAATCAATTTTAGAACATCCCCCCCAAATATTGTGTACTTATTAACCATCATGCCCCAATCTCTCCATTCTGCACCCTGCCCCCCACCCCCAGCCCTAAGCACCCACTGATTTCTTTTCTCTTTCTATACATTTGCCTATTCTGGACATTTTGCATAAATGGAATCATATAATGTAGAACTTTGTGACTGGCTTCTTTCACTTGGCATAATGTTTTAAAGGTTCACCCATGCTGTAGCATGTACTTCATTTCTTCTTATGGCTGAATTAATATTCCTTTGTATGAAGAGACCATATTTTCTTTATCCATCCATTTGATGGTGGACATTTGTGTTACTTCCATTTTTTAACTAAATTGCATAATTCTGCAATGAACATTCATTTATAAGTTTTTTTTTCTGATTCTCTTATGATCTTTTTTTTTTTGAAATGCAATCCCCCTAGGCTTTTCTTGTGGAAATTAGCAAGATGATTCTAATACTTTAAGGAAATGCAAAGGGCCTGGAGTATCCAAAGCAAGAACAAAATCGGAGGACTTTGCTTTTTCACTTCAAAATTTTCTGTGAGGCTCCTGTAATCAAGACACTGGGCTACTCACAAAAAGGATCAATAAATAGATCAGTGGAACAGAGTGGAAAGCTAGAAACAGACTCACACTTTTACAGTCATTTAATCTTCAAAGAGGTGCCAAAGTAATGGAACAGAGAAGGAAAAATTTTTTTTCAACAGATAGTGCTACAACAACTGAATATCTATCTACATGGGAAAAATTTAACCTCGACGCCAAACTCAAACCTTACAAAAAACTTAACTTGAGATCTATCATAGACCCAACATAAAATCTAAAGCTATAGTGTTTTTAGAATAAAAGATTCCCAATCTTCCAAGGGCCATGCCAGACGCATACTCGAGTCATCTCCAGGGGTCCCCCTGTGCCATGGAGATGGCCCCTGCAGGGACGGGCTCTCCCTTTTGTCCAACTTTGCAGCCCCCCTCCTCGGGATCCACCCCAGCTGCTAGGTTGTCCAGCCTCCACTAGCAGGCTCAGCAGCTCCCCAGTTGGTCTCTGCTGAAATATGACCATAGTTTTGGGTGTGGCGCCAGCAGGGGAGATGGGAACAGATCTGGAGGAGGGCAAACCATCTTAGGAGATGATATTTGAGATCTGTGCAAACTTCTCATGGACGTGGGGCTGCCATCACTTACTGGGGGAGCAGGCCGCTTCTGCAGGCTGAGAGAAGGTTGGAGGGAGTCTGGGGTTGAAGGAGCTCAAGCGCGTCCACCTAGATGGTCCCACCCCACGTCTCAGGATCCCACTCCTTGGCCATGGGGGGCCCTGACTGTGATGTAAGAGTCTAGGTTGAGAACTCAGCTTGGCTGGGGCTCTGTCATGGTTTGCTTAAGCCCCTGTCTCTTCTTCATGTCCTTCTACCCTCTGGCTGCAGCGAAGAGGGGCTGTCTCCACGTCCCAAGGTGGCCTCTGACATTCACATGTTGGATTAACTTGTGGGTTCACCAAGTGTGTTATTTTTCTCAAGGAATCAATAATGCTTGGCGACAGCTGCTCAGTTCCCCAGCCCTTAGAGCTACTGTTTCCTCCCCACCTCTCCAGCTCCGAAGACGTGGCACTGGCTCCGACATCCTCTTTTAGGCGTCCATCCCCGTTCTCCCAGGTGACGGCCTTTGCCACTCACTGCCACACACGCCAGGAGCCCTCGAAGCTCGCCCTGCCGCCGAGATGGACCCCCACTGCCATCCTCAGAGCTGCTCTCCTGGTCCTAGCTGTCTCAGCTCCAGGCCCCCAGAAACAAAGCCCGACGTGGGGATTCTTGTTCAAATGATTTTTTTTTTGAACACTCCGATTTGGGTTTTGATGTTTGTGGTAATTGCCAGTGTTTGGTTTCCCACACGACTCAAGCAAGTGCCATGTCATAGTTCTGCTTAAACAATGGGAAATTATAAGGACAATTGCTCATGGTTTTGAGGCTAAGGGACAGTCCAAATCAAGGCATCGTCCCCGAAGATGGTGGCATCTGGGGCTGGCTGCTGGCAACCCTCGGTCCTTCTTTGTCACATGGCAAGGCGCCCAGAAGTGTCTGCCGGCCTCTCCTTTCTCTTCCGGGTTCCTCTGAATTTCAGCTTCTTGCTTCTCTGGCTTTCTCTCTTTCTCTCTGTCTGAATTTCCTTCTCTTATAAAGGACTCCAGTTACAGGATAAGACCCATCCTGACCGAGCTGGACCACACCCTGCCTGAAGTCACCTCCACAAAAGGTCCCACTGACAATGGGTTCAGACCCACAGGAATGGATTAAGTGTAAGAAAGTGTCTCTCTGGGGCACACACAGCTCCAAACCACCACAGTCAGCTTTTAAAGAATTTGTGTGGTATCTTTTTTTCATTAAAAAAAAATTGGGGGATTATGAGAATTATCTTGATGCCTACCTGTCACACGTGGGAAAGAGAGATTTCCCTCAAAGCCTGGTGGTGAAAGTAAAAGTCGCCAAAACACCCAGATGTACTGCAACATAACATTTACAAAATGTCAGAAAAAGAGAGCCAATGTACTATTCTGTTTCTTGTAAAAATTCTATCCTTCACTGAAGCAACAAAGAATATTCTCTTGAAGGAAGGCTTAAGCCACCCATACTTCTCTCCCACTTGCATAGTTCAGGAGACAAAACACTTCAGTCTAAGGAGAAAAAGAATTCAGCATCCATAAAAAATCCTGTAAGAGGAAGACAAAAAAGGGAGGAAGGAAGGGGTGGGAGGGAGAGAAGGAGGGAGGGGGAGAGACAGAGAGAACAATAAACAATGTCCCAGATCTCAAACAGTCTGGTAGGAAAAACTGGACAAATATAAAATAGTGCAGAATCTGCCTGCTTTCTCTCTTAATACAAAATAAACAATATTTAAGGAGCTTTTGCAGATAAGCAATTTCATGAGCTTTATGTTGATATTATCATCTTTCAATTTTTATAGTATCTTGATGATGCATCTATCTACTTATACACCGTACCTACCATAGGTACTCAATGAATATATAAAAAAAATGTATTTTAACTTTTAGTGTGGTAACATGTATACAATCCAAAATCCACCCCTTCGAACCACTTCCAAGTGTACGAATCAGTGGTGTTCATTCAGAGTCATCCATTCCTGAAACTTTCTCATCACCCCAAAAGGAAATGCTTTCAAATGATTTTGGGGGGGGACAGGCTCTCAAGACAACAGTGAAAAAAGCACAAAGCGGCCACTAGGGGACTTGGCTTTAGCACTGACCGTTCTGTCTCCCAGGAGTCTCCTTGGTCCCGGGAAAACGGAGACGCTGGGTCACCCTAGAAGCAGGACAGGGCTGGGGTGGGGCTGGGGGATGCTAAGCAAAGAGGGGGTCCCAGGTGCAGGGGGGTCAGCGTGGTCCCAGGTGGCCGTGCCGGGCAGGCAGATGGCATCTTGTTGCTGAAGCACATGGGGGCAAGGCAGGGGCTGGCCTTTTGTGCCCCATGCCGGGCAGTCAGCATTGGAGATCTGCCCCCAGCTTTGGAGGGTGCCACGTGGGTCGCTCCCGTCACCCTGGGAAAAGTCTCCAAGATGGGGCAGCCGTGTGCTGTTAGCAGCCACCACTCCCTGCGGGGGGACATTGTCATGACGTCCCAGGGGTCTGCACCAAGCCCAGTGTCTCCATTCCACCTCTGGTGCACACCTGTCCACCTGCCCCCCAGGTAAGTGCACACCTGGGCTTCCCCGTTACCTGTCCACCCAGGTAAAGGATGCACCTGCCCACCTGGGCACCTTGGTAAATGCCCAGAGCTGCCCAAGCCTTAAACCTGCAGGTGACACAAGACTTTCCCCTCCCCAAAACCCACATGGAGTCACAGCACTGCCTGGTGTCAGACTCTCCAACCACGTTCCTTCCCCTCAGGACAGGAAGCAAACTCGGGGGTCCTTTCCTTCCTAGAGGGGGACACTCTCTGCCTCACCTCCCCCCAGCCACCCCGTCTGGCCTTGGCCCAGGCCCCTCTCCCGGGACCTCCCGTCCTTCCCCCCCACCAAGTGTCATCACAGCGTCGCCCCTGGAGGAGCCTTCCCTGCTCCCAGCCCCGGCCCTCTGGGGCCCGGCTCCCCTGGCTTCCAGGACAGGCCAGCGCCCAGAGAGGGGCAGGGCAAGGGCAGGGCCCCCGGGAGGGGCCTCAGAGACTAATGGTGGACGGGCCCTGACAGGCAGGCGGGGGTCCCAGTGAGCATTCCTGGGGGGGGGGGGAGGGAGGGTGCCCCCTGCCCAGGTGGGGGTGGGGGTTAGGTCCCAGCCAGGGCAGAGGTGTGGTCTGGGTGGGTGGGAGGTGGGGACAGGAGATGCGGCCCTCCCCAGGGGTGCTGCTGCCTGGGACCTGGCCGAGGCTGGGGGCATCAGCTGCCAAAACCAAAGCTGGGGAGTGGGGGGGAGGGGGTCCCGGGTGTGGGTGGGGGGGTCCTGGGCACAGACAGAGAGGGGTTCCTGCAGTGGGTGGGGAGGGGGTCCCAGGAGCGGATGAGGAAGAGGTTCCAGTTACAGGTGGGGTGGGGGTCCCGGTGCAGGCGGGGAGGGGGTCCCGGGTGCAGCTCCGAGCTGGGGGACTTGGACTCGGGATGGAGGGGGTGGGCCGGCGCCCAGGGCACCCTGAGCTCGGTGCTCTTCTCCCTGCACCTCCCGCCCCTCCCCCTCCCCCCGCCCCCTCCCCGGCCATCGGGGCCCCCTGATTGCTTTCTTTCATCCCGGAGCCTTCACTGCCGCAGACGCCGGCTAATTCCTCCTTTATCACAGAATTAGGGGATTTAGGGCCGATCGCACAAAGGGGCCCTCGATAGCGGCCATAATCAAACGCCAATCGGCCGGATCTCGGGCGCGCCCGGGAAGAAAGCGCGCGCCGGGGATTAGCGGGACCCGCGGCCGCCCGGGCCCAGATAGCATCGGCGCAGCCCCGGGCTGCGGCCGCCGGGAGGGCCGGGCCGGGCCGCGGAGAAAGGCCGGCTTAGCGCCTGGCGCGGGGATTCTGCAGCCATTAGGGGGGATTAGCCGCCGGTTAATCCGCTTTGGCCGCTCGATTGTCAGGAGGGAACCGCGCGCGGGGCGCAGCGGCCAGTGCGCGTGGGAGGGGCCGCGGCGCGGGCCTCAGTTTCCCCCGCTGTCACCGGGCCAAGCCCTGCACCTGAGGAGGCGCCCGAAGACACCCCCACCCTCGAGACCCCGGGATCACAGCCCCTCCGCCCCCAGCAGACGGCCTCTCAAGAACTGCCACCCCCTCTGCCACTTGGCTCTTGTCTTCTCTGCCTCGAGGACCTTCCCCTTCTTCCGGGCTTGGGGTCCTCAGCCCTCGCCATTGCAGAGGAGCTCCTGCAGGGCATGGCACGTTTGTTGATTGACGGCTGGTGTGATGCCACCCGCTGCCCCCCCCATCCTCAGGCCCTCCTCCGCGGTGGGGCATGGAGGGGGCTGGCCCCCGCCCTGGGCCTCGTGGGGTTCCCCATCCACAGCACCTGCAGGGATGGCATGTTTGTTGATTGACTCGCTGACGGCTGGTGTGATGCCACCCGCTGCCCCCCCATCCTCAGGCCCCTCTCCGCGTGGGGGCATGGAGGGGCTGCCCCGCCTGGGCACCCTCCTGGGGTTCCCCATCCCAGCTCCTGCAGGGCATGCAACGTTTGTTGATTGACTCACTGACGGCAGTGTGATGCCACCCGCTGCCCCCCATCCTCAGGCCCCTCTCCCTGGTGGGGCATGGAGGCGCTGGGCACGCCTGGGCCTCCTGGGTCCCCTATGGGCCCCTTTGCCCGCTCGCGCTTTCCCAGCTGAGAAATGGGGCCAGCTGAGAGGAGGGAGGCCCCCAGTGCCTCCGGGGGACCCTCCCCGCGCCCCCTCCTCCCCTTGGGAGGCTCCTGACCAGCTCCCCCTCCCCAGGGTGCGGACGCAGAGAGCTGCCCCTGCCCGCGGGGCCTCCCCGGCCTCGGACTCCACGGGGATGCGGCGGGGCCGCCGGGCCTTACAGGAGCCCCGGGGCAGGGAGGATGGGGAGGGGTGCGGAGGGCAGTGCGGGGCCTGGCGCGGCGACCCCGGCCCGTCTCCCTTCCCACGGCCGACGCTGGAGACGCCGGGGAGGACAAGCCCCCGCCAGAAGCCCTCGGGCGGCCACGCACCTCCAGGGCTGCGTGCGCGCGTGTGTGGCGGGGGGCCGGGGAGGGACCCCTCATCTGGAGCCAGGAGGGGCCCTCGGCTGAGGGTCGCGTTGCGGGGGATGCAGACGAGGTCGGGGGACCCGCGGACCAGGGGCTGGTGGCTGAGACCCCGAGGAGACGCGGACGCAGACACCAGCGTGGGAACAGGTCGTCCCCGGGAGGAGCGCGTGCGCATGCGCACCCAGCTGGGGGCGCGACCTGGTGACGCCATCAGCGCGCGCCAACCCGACTTCCGGGCGCTAATGGCGCCGCCCATCGCGGCCTCGGCCTCCCGCCTGGGAAGCTCGGGATCCGGGAGTGTCGGGCGGCCCTGCGGGTCCCTGGCTGCGCTGCCTGTCGCCGAGGCCGGGGACCCCCGAGTCCTCCTTCAGGAAGGGGCCCCGGGAAGTCCCCTAGGTGCCCCTCGGCCCCTCCACGGCCCAGCGGGTCTGGGCCCTCGGCCTTCAGCACCCGGCCCCGGGGCGCCGACAGGTGACCCCGGGCCCCGCCGCCCACCGGAGCGACCCTCCTCCCGGCCCCGCAGCGTGGCCCGTCTGGCTGCAGGATAAGCCCCGCAGGATCGCAGTCGCCGGCGCTTTATTTACCTGCGGCGTCTCCTGGGCTCGGAGGAGAGGGTCTCGCCAGGGGCGTCACAGCGGGGGAGGCGGTCGGGGTGCGGTCGGCCTGTGGAGGGTCGCCCCGGCTGGCCAGAGCCTCGTAGGCCGACACGCTCAGCCGCGAAGACCGCCCAGGGCGCCAAGTGGCTTCACCGGGCTTCCTAGCCAGCCAGCCCCAGGGCCCTGGAGGCGTTTAAACAGCTTGGGGGTGGAGAGCGGTGAGGTGGCTCATCCCTCAGGTCACTTGGGGAGATGGGAACCTGGGGCGCGGTGGGGCATCCCAGTCAGGCCAGGCCAGTGGAGGATTAGGTGGGAGGAGGAGAGCTGCAGGGCCACACCGAGGGCCACCATGCTTTCCCCAGGTCTCCACATTGCGGTTCAGTCCCGACCCCCAGGGCCCTCGGCAGTCCTCCCATTGCCCGGGCACACCTCTCCGTCTTCATTCTGGCACATCGTCCCCCCAGGTGCCTGGGCTGATGGCACAATCACCGTTCCCAGGTGTTCCACAGTGCCACGTCCCCTGTGTTGTTGGCACCAGGCCATGTTTAGCAAGTGTTGGTGTTTTCTCTGCTTCCCCATTGTCCTTTCAAGCCTCACCCTCCCTGTCCTCCACTGTGCTATGTGCCCGGCCTTGTTCCCAGGCCCCCAGGAGGCCAGGAGATCTCAGACCCCCGGCTTTGCCCCTGACCTAAGACTCTTGTCCGGGGAGTCTGTGAAAAACATTTAGGAAATAAAGAGAGGAAAATACTCTTGCATCCTCAAAATACTCTAAGGGCTGAGAAGGATACAACCCCCCCCAAAACCAAAATTCTCTTTGCAGAATTCTCTCCAGCCCTTTGCTGGCTGGAAGGAGACAGAAGACCCATTTGTCAGGAGTGATTGGCTTTTTCTCGATACTAAGCTCTGATTGCAACTCTTCTACACAGAAGACATGGAAAAGCCCAGGGAACACTTCTGCAGCAGTGTCTAAGGGGAGGGTTCGAGGAAGTCCCCGGCAGGCAGCTGCCTGAGGGGCCTTAGCCCAGAACCAGACACAGTCCTCAGCAGGGAGGGCAGGGCGGAAGTCAGCCCAGCCCTGCCCCAGCCCGATGGCCTCACCCATGGCTCCTGTGCCCTCCAGAGCCATCGTCCCTCTGGGGCACAGAGCCCTGTGTCCAAGATTGCGTGCTGGAGGCTGTGCAAGATGATGAAGGCAGACATCCTTCTCTGGTTTCTGGCCATGGCAGGATGGGTGACTTGCAGTCCTCAGCTCACAACTGTGCTCTGATTTGCAGCCGGGTTGCTAGGGGAGCTGGGGCGCCAGGTTGGAAGTCCAGGGGTCACCCACGAGTCTGCTCGGCCTCCCGGTTAGCTTGAGGACCCGCCCACCTCCCTTTGGCCCTTGGCCCCCTCACTGCACGTGCCACCTCTCCAGCCGCTGTCGGCGTGCTCACTTCCCTCCAGCCTTGCTAGCTTTTTCTGTGCATGGGACACCCCTGCCCTCCTGCCCCCAGCCCCAGCCCCACCATGTCTGCCTGGGCAGGGCCACCTGATGTCCACTCTGTGCTGTGTGGCATCAGCAAGGGGACGCTGGAGCTACAGCAGGATCCCTGCTTTCAGCTCCCTCCTCCCTGGGAAGGGGGACAGGGACAGGACTTTGTGGCATTGGTGTGGGGCTCGTGAGTAGCTGGCATCCTTGAAGACTGTTAATGCAGGAGGGCAGGGGGACAGCTGCTGGGCCTGTCTACTCCAGCAACGACCTGGAACTCCCTTGCACTCTGCCCCAGATACCACCCCACAGCTCGCTGATACCGGGGGGCAGGCCCTGACCTCCAACCTCAGTAACTCAGGCTGCCAGTCACCTGCTCCCCACCCCACAGGCTTCGCTGCCTGCACCCTTTGTCCTCCACTGCAGCAGAGGGTGGGGGGTCTCCAGTGAGCTCAGTGCTGGCTCCGGGTGGCAACCCACCCCTGGGCCCTGCCACCAGGCCAGCAGCTGCTCCCCTCATTCCCCACACCCCTCCTTCTCCAGCTGCGGGCAGTCTGGGTGGCACCACTGGGTGTTGCTGGGGTCACCAGAAGCAGCTCTCCCTGTGGCCGACTGGGCCATGCCCCCCACAAAGACATTCAAAAGCTAAGCCCCAGTCCCACGGGGACGAACTCATCAGTAAATGGATCTTCCGGAAGCGCCTATTTAGAGGCTAAACTCAAGCAGGAAGGGCCTGAATGGAATCCTCATCAGCAGAGGAAGCAGGGCCGGAAGTAGTGGAAAGCAGAGGACACAAAACGAGACCGAGGTTGACCGACGGCCACCAGCTCCCACTGGAAGGCTAGACTTTGCAAAGACCTGGCCTGCAGACACTGCAATTTTGGATTTCCACACTCTGGGGCAGTAAATCCCTGGTGAAGCTGCCGGCACACTCTGATGCACCCCCAGAGGACAGGCTTGCAGAGCAGCTGCAGGGCCTGGGTCCTGCCTGCGGGGAGGCCGCTGTTGCCAAGTGGTCACCCCTCGTTCTGAGCCGGACCCAGGGTGCCTTCTCCCCTGCATGGCCCGGCCCGGGGGAGGCGATGAGCTCAGCTCTGGCTGCAGGGGGCAGAGGGATGGGCATTGCTGCACAGAGGGGTGCCCAGGGAGATGAGGCGGTGGGCGGTCGAGGGGCCCCCCCATCCTCCCCTGCACTGACCCCACGGCGCCTGCCCGGCCACCCCAGGTCTCGTGGACTCACCGTCCAGCCCCCCAGGGGATCTTGCCCACCGGGCTACAGAGAGAAGCTGGCTGCCGCCAAACCTCATTGTCAGCCACCCCCCCTTTGGCCGCCCACAGATGGGCCCACACAGCAGGAGGTGGTGACAGGATTCGGTTTATTCTGCCGTGGGAGGGAGGTCCTGAGCATGGCAGTGCCACCCCGTCCCGGGCGGAGAGAGGGCCCGAGGGCCACTTAAGGCCAGTGGCGGGACAAGCGGGGGGCACGCGGGCCCCGGAATGCGGTGAGGCCAGGCCGAGGCCCGGAGGCAGCTGTGGTGGGCTGGGACGGACGCCCCAGCACCCGAGGTGGAAGGCACCGGGCTGGGACTGGGCTGGGGACCCAGGCCCCACGGGCACCCCGGGAGGCAAGGCCCAGGGTCACACGACATCAAACACCGACAGGCGGCTCACAACGGGCACACGGGGCCACAGCCGGCCACACACAGGGACACCACGGTGACATCACACACAGACCACACGGATGGGCCACCCCTGTGAACATGGGGACGGACACGGACTGCGGGGGGCAGGAGGGGCCTTTTGGCACAACTGCACTGGAATCGGGGACTCGGGGGGGGGGAACGGCAGGACGGCTGGTCTGGAGGCATGGGGGGGGGGGGTCCCCATGCAGCCCCCCTGCTCATTCCGTCTTCCACACTTTGTTGAGCAGCTTCACCACCTCGTCATAAATGACGAACACGATGGCCACGTCCAGACAGACGCGGCCCAGGCGGGGGACAGTGCCCTTGTAGAACCTGGGGGAGGGGTAAGCACAGGGGTCCCTAAGGAGTCTGGGAAGGGGGCCCCAGGCCTGTGGGGGAAGGGATGGGTGCCAAAGGTACAGGCTCCCAGGGGATGGGGGCGGGGAGGGCAGGGAGACGACGCCCCCCCCACCCTCGTACACCCATCTTCACTGCACCTGGCTTGAGCCCTCTGTT